>NW_027263119.1:0-50716 GCF_902827115.2 Pseudochaenichthys georgianus
ACATCATCGATGACAAACGAAGCCTCGCTGCCTGTCGATACCACGTGACTGCTTCAGATCTGGATCAGTCCCCCCCCTCTCTCAAACTGGCTGCTGTCACACCCCTTCTCAAAAGGCCTGGACTCACAGCTGACATCATGTCCAGCTTCCGGCCCATCTCACGTCTCCCCTTTCGGTCATAAAGACTTGAACGTGTCGTTGCCTCACAACTCAAAGCCCCCCTCAGCTCCAAAGACCTCTTCGAGACATTTCAATCTGGTTTCCGATCAAAACACAGAAACAGCTCTTCTGGAAATCACAAACGACCTCCTCCTCTCCTCTGACTCCGGCAGCCTGAACATCCTCCTCCTCCTCGACCTCACCGCAGCATTCGACACCATCAACCACGCCATCCTGCTGGCCCTCCTCCAATCATCACTCAGCATCACCGACCCTGCACCCTCCTGCTGAAATCCTGCCTCAGCGACAGACATCAGTTTCATCAGCATCAACAACTGCAGCTCCTCCCCTGCTCCTCTGTCCCAAGGCGTCCCCAGGGTTCGGTGCTTGGCCCCCTCCTCTTCATCCGCTACATGCTCCCCCTTGGCAAAATCATTCGTCGCCACAACCTTCAATTTCACTGCTACGCCGACGACATCCAGCTTTATATCTCCACGAAAACCATCACCCCACAGCACACTCCTCTCTCACCACCTGCTCTCAGAGATAAAAGCATGCATGCAGACAATCTATCTCCAACTGAACAGTGCCAACTCAGACATCATCATCATCATCATCATCATCATCATCATCATCATCATCATCATCATCATCATCATCATCATCATCATCATCATCATCGGCCCCCCCATCATCATCATCATCATCATCATCATCATCATCATCATCATCATCGGCCCCCCATCATCATCATCATCGGCCCCCCATCATCATCATCGGCCCCCCATCATCATCATCGGCCCCCCATCATCATCATCGGCCCCCATCATCATCATCGGCCCCCCATCATCATCATCATCGGCCCCCCATCATCATCATCGGCCCCCCATTATCATCATCGGCCCCCCATCATCATCATCGGCCCCCCATCCCGTATCAAAGACATCCAGAATTTCAACTTCACCATTGACAGCCACACTCTATCCCCCCCCCCCCCTCACTCTCTATCCCCCCCCCTCCTATCCCCCCCCCCCTCACATCCGCAACCTCGGAGTCATCTTCGACAGTCAGCTCAAATTCAACCACCACATCGATCACATCACCAGGACGCCTTTTTCCACCTCGAACACATCGCCCGTCTCCGCCACCACTCTCGTCCTCTGAGACCCTGACTGCATCATCACTTCACGACTCCTGCAACAGCATCCTCTTCCACCCCCGCTCCCGAGACCACATCCCCCCGTCCTCCAGAACCTCCACTGGCTCCCCGTCCGTCAAAGAATCAACTTCAAAGTCCTCCTGATTACTCACAGAGCCCTCAACGACCAGCCCCCCCCCACCTCACAGACCTGCTGCACCACCCCCCCCCCACCTCACAGACCTGCTGCACCACCCCCCCCCCCTACCTCACAGACCTGCTGCACCACCCCCCCCCTACCTCACAGACCTGCTGCACCACCCCCCCCCCTACCTCACAGACCTGCTGCACCACCCCCCCCCTACCTCACAGACCTGCTGCACCACCCCCCCCCTACCTCACAGACCTGCTGCACCACCACCCCCCTACCTCACAGACCTGCTGCACCACCACCCCCCCCCCCTACCTCACAGACCTGCTGCACCACCACCCCCCTACCTCACAGACCTGCTGCACCACCACCCCCCCCTACTTCACATACCTGCTGCACCACCACACCCCTTCCCCCCACCTCACAGACCTGCTGCACCACCACCCCCCCCCCTACCTCACAGACCTGCTGCACCACCAACCCCCTTCCCCTACCTCACAGACCTGCTGCACCACCCCCCCCCTACCTCACAGACCTGCTGCACCACCACCCCCCCCTACCTCACAGACCTGCTGCACCACACCCCCCCTACCTCACAGACCTGCTGCACCACCCCCCCCCCTACCTCACAGACCTGCTGCACCACCCCCCCCCCCTACCTCACAGACCTGCTGCACCACCACACCCCTTCCCCCTACCTCACAGACCTGCTGCACCACCCCCCCCCTACCTCACAGACCTGCTGCACCACCCCCCCCCTACCTCACAGACCTGCTGCACCACCACACCCCTTCCCCCTACCTCACAGACCTGCTGCACCACCCCCCCCCTACCTCACAGACCTGCTGCACCCCCCCCCCCCCTACCTCACAGACCTGCTGCACCACCACACCCCTTCCCGCTGCCTCCGCTCATCAGAAGCTAACCTCATATCCAACCCCACCCGCACCAATCACCGGACCTGGGGGGACAGAGCCTTCTCCGTCGCTGCCCCCTCCCTCTGGACCTCACTCCCCCACCCATCAGAGACGGCCCTGACCTCACCTCTTTCAAAGCACTCACCTCTTCAATCTGGCTTTTAATGTGTGATTGTTTTTGTATTATTTGACTTTAACTTTAACTGTATATGTATGTGTTGTTCCTTCCTTTTCTTTTCTCTTCACTATATCTGTAAAGCGTCTTTGAGCACCTGCAAAAGCGCTAACAAATTAAATCTATTATTATTATTATTATTATTATTATTATTATTATTATCACCCCTCCTGTACCCGGACCCGGTGACACGATGGAATCAAGAGCGCTCAGACCCATATAGAGGTCGGAACATGTCATAAGCAGGAATAGATAAAAGCATAAATAAATGTAGGAATAAAAACATCAATAAATACAGGAATAGATATGTTGCAGTGTTTTCAGTGAGATTCAGCGTGTGTGCTGCGGCTCAGCTGGAAAGCAGGGTCCCGGTTCAACGACTGAACAACACGTCTTTGTTGTTGTTTACAAAAGCTACAGCTGAATGAGATAATGTAGCTAATAAATGTATTCTTTGATATGGTTTATCCTTTCTCCGGCTACAACATGGTTACGTTTACGAATATCATTAAGGAATACAAATCCCTCTTTGCAATGTTTACCAGCCTCCTGAGGCTTTTCAATCACAATCATTCAACTGGAATAAATACAATATTGTTAACATGAACATATGATTTAATGTTCGTTGTTTAGAGTTATTAAGGCTTTACTCAATGGGGACTCGGTATGAGAGAGAGCACACTGTTGAGATGTCTGCCTGTTGTACCCACTTTGACCAGCAGGGGGTTTGTGTTCAGATGAAGCCTCATGAGCTTCAAAGCTTCTCGAGGCTTCATCTCGCCATCACTGAAGAGAAGCATTCTGCAAAATGAGAGGAAATAAAAGCTTCCAGCATCAAACAAACCGTGCAGATCAGGATATGTAATGTGTGGGGTGTCGTGAGGCAGGCAGGGAGTTGAACAGCTGCGGGTCTCCAGGTGTCTCCAATGAGTGAATCAGAGCTGAGGAGCTGCATCAGAAGGAGGCATGGAGGAGCTCATGACGGCGCGGAGGTAAGGACACACTCTTTAAAGCTGCTTCACCAAACAATTGGTTTTATCGTGTTTATTAGTTGGAGAAACAAGAGAAGTTGACTGAATTAAAAATAACAACCCTGTCTCCTAAAAATTACGTTCCCACAGAACTAAACTGCATTCTCAATTACGTTTAGAGAAACGTATTTTCTCCCACGTCACGTTTATTTTCTACATATCTTTGCCATTTATTGTCTTGCTTGTAGCTAATAATGATAATAGTCATTTATAAATATCATGTTAGAGCACACATTTGAAATCAGTAGGCAAGGCTGTAATTTCGCCAGCTGTTCCTCTCGTGCGCGAGGCGGAACATAACGGAGCGTCCACACTACAGCTCCAAAAAAAGCTTGGAGCTGGGCGTGTCTGGAGCTTGGGGATTTTATTCAAGCAACACGAGCCACAACCAATCACATGAATCTCCCGCCCCCGACATACAAAGCAAAAACCCCGGGGATTTTATGCGAGCAATATATATATAAACTCCCCAGACAGGCGAAACCCTACCAGTTCCCCCACTGTCTCTGCCACCTCCCTCCATGCCTGGTTCCTCCGGTTTGTGTCCCGGTAGGTGAAGAGGGTCTGGTCATACAAAACCGGGTGATTCGCTACGGTGATAGTTAGTTTCTCCTCCGACTTTTTTTTAAATATAGAAATGAACGGCGGGATATCTCTCCCAGCTTAGACGCGGTTTGATTGGCTACGGCTTCAGCTGTCAGATTTTGGGAAACGGGATTTGATTGATTACCCACAATTCAGTTCGGCGAAAAAGCGCGGCTACGTGACGTCACCCCATTGAAAGTGAATGGGCAGATTGGAGCTGTCGACGCTGTAGTGTAGACGGGCCGTAATCGTTTTATCAGCCACAAAGCTGCTGTGTCGTTTATTGCTCCTCAAACATTAAACATTAACGTGTTTCTGAACTTCCTCTCAGAAGAAAGGACAGTAACAGAAGATCTCTGTGACGCCAGATGTGGTGTTGTTAATGCGATATGATATCCGGGGAAAAATTCAGTTTAGGATGGCCGAAGACACTACACTACCCATAATCCCCAGCTATCCTTTGGGACTACAGTACAAGGTTACGCAGAGCGTCAAGCTCTTTGAAATGGAACGAAACCACGGCAGACTATTCACAACTGGACTCGAACGCCCCCCAGAACTACACATGCTGGCTATTGTGTTGATTGTGTTTCGCAGCATGTTCTCTGTGGCACGTCTCTACTGGGAATTGTAGGCTGAAGTCGAATAGTCCATTTAGCTTAGGAGCTTTCCTAAAGGAGTGAAATGACCCGGAAGTCCCTCAGTGGCAGCCATGATAAGTGCCGTTCGAATTCTCTAGAATGATGAGAATGAAAGGAAAGGAGGTTTCAAGCTTCCTTTATCACCTCCTTTAGCTTAGGAACCACTGGACCTCCCTAACCGGCAGGAGAAGCGAAAATGCTGCCCCACAATGCATTGCAGCCGCAGCATTGGCCGTCACTCAACAGTCGGCCGTTCACGGAAACAACCGATTATGACCGAGAAATGATATCATGAAAGTTACGGTGCTTATTAAGCTTTTTAAAACGTATGTGGTAAGTTACAAAGTGCTTTGTTCTGAACGTTCATCAGTATTATAATAAAGAGAGAAATATGAACGTTAGTTTTCACTGAAATGATCAAATAAAGTCAACATTTCAGTCTTCACTGAGCTGTGTGGTTTGTTCAACTTCTAAAAGATGTTTGAATGGTGATATACACAGTGATAGATGTTAAGGACTAACGTTTATAATAAATACATCTGTATTGATTTAAGATCTTTAGTTCATACAATCATACGTATTGGGATCATGGGTATTAATGTGGACCGGAGGGAGAGGGTGACGAGCAGAAGTTACACTTTCCTTTTTTATTTCAGTTCCAGCTTTGGTCCTGAAGAATATGTTTCTCTGTTGTCCCGTTCATAAAGCAGAGCAGCAGCATCAGAGCACGGTGCAGAGTCTCTAGATGAGTTCACAGTAGTCCCTCGTTCTTACTGAGCATCCATGTTTGTAGTCCGCTGTATAGAAAACTGTAGTTTCCATGGTTTCCCCACAGCAGCAGACGCACACAATGACGTCCGCTGGCGCATCATAAACACGTCGGATAGTGAAAGTGCATTCGGATTCTCTCATGCGGCTTTCACACCAGCGCTTTCCCTCTCTAGCTCCGAGCGGGAGCTTTTCTGGTTCAGCTCCGGTTTCCCTTTTCAGCTCCCGCTCTGTGCACACCGCCCACTGGCGCCCCAGAGCTGCCCTGCTGCGTCATGACGTCACCGTTTACATCACTGATTTGCCCCCCAACGGCAGCTCACAACAACAACAACAGCGTCGGGTCGATGATCGTGTTGCTTTTAATCACACGAAGCCAGAATAAATTGAATAACGACTTCTCCAACCTCATACTTTGCTCCAGAGTGCCGTGGTTCATTGTTTATTAATGTGTTTCTGCAGCATTTACCGACCGCTGCAGCGCTGCTCTTCCACGGAGTTTATTCTCCCGTTAGCTCCCGGTTAGCTCACACTGCAGCGGCCGCTCTAAAGTATTCACTGTCCGACTCACACAAGCAGCTGATGCATCTCCCCAGTTCCCTTAGCCTAAGTGAATGTGTGTCAGTCTGAATTGACGCTGTTTGGTATCATATAAAGGTGTGCCTTTACCTCACTGAGCTGAGGTTATCAGAGCCTCTCAGTCTTTCAGGAGAGAGCTCTCTAAAGCCCCCCCCCCCCCCCCCCGCGGCCGCTTACAATGTAAATTCCAATGTTAATAAAAGCACCGAAAAGCACACAGAAGCTGTGTACGTTTTTTGGGAGTTTTGATTTATTTTAAATGAATACAAATACAAAATTAAAACCTATAATTGCACACTAAAACCATTATTTCCAAAAAAGCACAATTTCACATAAACCTCTGTTTTTTACTGGGGCTGGGCCAGTTCAACTTGATTTTTGGGGGGGGGGGTGCCAGAGTTTATGGGCGCTGTACGAAATATATGCGTAGTTCTGTTAGTATAAGATAATAAGATGTACTTTGTTGATCCAAAATCGGGAAATTGTGTTTACATTTTAAAAAATTGTTTAAATGAAAACAATTTTTTTTTTTTCCTAACTTTTTTTTTTTTTTTCCGGCGCTGGGTTGATGCGCCCTTAGCATTCGCCTATACTGCCTATGCCGAGGGCCGGCCCTGTCTACAATAAAGACCTACATTAATATTTGGGATGTTCTTGCCTTTAGATTCTCCCAATAAGTCCAAGTACAGAGGGTGACTCTGCTGTGAAAAAACACATTTCCACCAAAAAAAACGTTAACAACCATGTGTACACATTCATGAAGTAATCTTCATCATAACTAGCAAACTAAACATCATGTACATGTACTGCACAAATAATCAGAAATAAAAACTCATTACTCGCATAAAATGACATCAAAACGCATTTTAAAGCCAAATGAACCTTAAAATAGGCATTTTGAAGGACGGGCAAGGGGTCCGCTGTACGTAATATAGCGACGGGGAGGGCCCTGTGTGTGTGTGTGTGTGTGTGTGTGTGTGTGTGTGTGTGTGTGTGTGTGTGTGTGTGTGTGTGTGTGTGTGTGTGTGTGTGTGTGTGTGTGTGTGTGTGTGTGTGTGTGTGTGTGTGTGTGTGTGTGTGTGTGTGTGTGTGAAGGGTCCGTCAGCCTCACTGCACTGAAGCTGGGGATCCGCCTCCATCCAGAGAGGGTACACACATCCTGTACTCGAGTAGAAGTACAGATACTCGTGTTTAAAAATACTCTGGTGAAAGTATAAGTACTGACTAAACTTCTTTACTCAAGTCAAAGTAAAGAGGCTTTGAAGTGTCCTTCAGTAAAAAGTACCCATAACTAGCAGCTGTTTTAAAGAGTACCTGACCTCCCTTTATATCAATAGAACACGATGATGATGTCACTTCCTGCTGATGATGATGTCACTTCCTGAGGATGATGTCACTTCCTGAGGATGATGTCACTTCCTGCTGATGTCACTTCCTGCTGTCACTTCCTGCTGCTGATGATGATGTCACTTCCTGAGGATGATGTCACTTCCTGAGGATGATGTCACTTCCTGCTGATGTCACTTCCTGCTGTCACTTCCTGCTGCTGATGATGTAACTTCCTGCTGATGATGATGTCACGTCCTGCTGATGATGTCACTTCCTGCTGATGTCACTCCCTGCTGATGATGTCACGTCCTGCTGATGATGACACTTCCTACTGATGATGTCACTTCCTGAGGATGATGATGTCACTTCCTGCTGATGATGTCACTTCCTGCTGATGATGATGTCACGTCCTGCTGATGATGTCACTTCCTGCTGATGTCACTCCCTGCTGATGATGTCACTTCCTGCTGATGATGTCACGTCCTGCTGATGATGTCACTTCCTGCTGATGTCACTTCCTGCTGATGATGTCACTTCCTGCAGGTCTTGGAGAGCAGCTGTCTCTTGATGATCAGGTGCTCGCTCTCCTTCTATATGCAACAGTAGCTGCAGTTAGCTGGTGAGTTCTAATGTCTCGTCTCTGAAACACTGAGATGGGGTCCGTCGTTTCCTCCTCACGGCCTCTGGGAGTCCTGCAGCGAGGCGTCCATCTTGAACAGTTTCCTGCGTCCTCGTTTGGGTCTCTGCACCGCCTCTTTCTCCACAGAGTGACCGCTCACCAGCCCCATGATGCTCTTATCTGCACACACACACACACACACACACACACACACACACACACACACACACACACACACACACACACACACACACACACACACACACACACACACACACACACACACACACACACACACACACACACACACACACACACACACTGTCCTCCTCCAATATGAGAGGTAAGGTAAGTTTGTGGTAGGCAGGATCTGGGAGATGTGTGTGCAGCCTCAGATACTTCGCCTGTTGAGGTGATGTAAGCGAGTGAACATGAGTTTGTGTAACATGGCCTCCCTGGTGTGGAGGAGTCCTCTCATACTGGTTCTAAGTTAGATGCCAGTGAGGTTGGCTCGTCTCCAGTGGGAGGAGGTCAGGAAGTTGGACCGCTTCGGGTCAGGTTCTGATCCTCTTGATGTTGCAACAGCATTCAGCTGGTTCCAGTATTTCGTGAGTCTGAAGTTGAGTCACTTTGAGCGCATTGCTGCTGCTTAGCGATGGCCCAGAGACGTGTGGGCCATACCGTTAGTGCAAGCTCGTTGGTGAAGGCTCGGATGGTTTGCTCTTCTCTTCCTGTTGAAGATAGTATTGTGTACGAAAAGGTTAGTGCGCTATTCTCAAAGCGTGTGAGCGTGTGCCTGAGGCTTATAGACAGCGTTTTCGTGGCCTAAAGAAAACGCCTGGCCAAACTTTTGTAGACTTTGCAATAGAGAAGAGCAAGCTATTAACGGATGGCGTAAGGCGGGGGTCTCCAACACGTTGACCGTGAATCAAGCAAATCCAAAATGTAAAAGATACACCAAAAAAAAGGAAATGTAATTAAAAGAATCGACCCTATGCATACACGAAACCGCAATCATAGCGAACTCTATCTACTTACTACAACTCTATCTATCTAACACCGCTCCTCCCCCCGCAATGAATATCGACCAATCACGTTCTTGCTTGATTTGCGGGACCGGCGTTGCAGTCTGGAAGAAAAGCAATGTGGAGTTTAACCTTTCCTTCTGGCCTTATGCTTATGGTGTAAAACAAATATGAATATCTGACACACACACACACACACACACACACACACACACACACACACACACACACACACACACACACACACACACACACACACACACACACACACAGGGGCCCCGCCAGGGATTTTGGACCCCATGGAAAGATACCACATTGGGCCCCCCCACCAGGCCCAGGCCACGCCAACCAAGCACACTGCTGTCACCACACCTCCAGAACCCACCCACTCATTGATGCTTTAAATAACTCTACCTCCAGGCTGCATCCATCTTGTAGTCCAACACTAACCGCACAGTATGTACTGACCCTGAGCGGTGAACATGTGACACTGAGCAGACGGGCCACATTCTGCTGCAGTGGAATTCACTATTTGATATAACACTAACATTCCTGACAACAGACCTCAATAGTCATCTTTATGGAGTACATTTCTTTAATAACATGTTTAATGGAACATTCATGAATCTAAATATACATGACCTCTTAAATTAAAATAAAGTGATCATTAACACAATATCATTTATAAAATGCTATAACAAAAAAAATAACATAAGCAGCAGATTTGAATTAAATATACCAACTACAAAATAAGCGGGTATTAAAGTGTAAATGAAAAGGCCTGATGGTGGCGCTAAATCCGAGCCTGTTCTCAGTCTTTTTCTCATCATGCATCTTCTGTGTGATCCAATACCGTTACCATAGCCTCGCCCTTTAACAGTTATCATGAGCCCTGGCTCCGCCTCACTCACCAAGAGCTCAGCGCCTAGCCTTCTTACAGGCTAAGTCACTGATCAAGTCCTTTAAGTCCAGCTTTCTAGCCAACTGGCTTTCAATGGACAGCATGGCAAGACTGCAAAGCCTTATGGGGGGGGGGGGCTGCTGAGCCTAGAGATGGATCTGTTGGTCCTGGCACCGGGGGGAGGGACGACTGGTTTAGTGAACTCCACTGGCTCCCCGTTTCACACCGCATCCATTACAAACTCCTGGTCCTCACTTACAAAGCCCTCCACCATCTGCCCCCCCCCCCCCCCCCTACCTCACTGACCTCCTCACCCTCTACCAACCACCCCGGTCCCTCAGATCCTCCTCAGCCGGTTTGCTTTCAATCCCCAAGGCCAAACTCTGGAGCTTCGGGGTCAGAGCCTTCTCTGTGGCAGCCCCGAAGCTCTGGAACTCCCTCCCCCAAGACCTCCGTGAGTCTGAGTCCCTCACCCTGTTCCAGTCCCAACCCACCTCTTCAACTCTCTATCCATAAGCCCCCCCCCCTCTCAATCAACTTCCTCCTGACTGCTTTTCTGTTGTGTTTCTTTTTGGTGTTGTCTTTGTCTTTGTTTTGTTTGTCTACCCTCCCTCCCAAATGTAAAGCGTCTTTGGGTTCAGAAAAGCGCTATATAAAATGTATTTATTATTATTAGTGAATAGCTGCTAAAATGTAACTGCATTTATTAAATGTCAGCTAAAAGAGGAGTGAAATTAAAAACCTCTGAATTTTCTTTGAAGATATTAACAGAACTCAATGTCAGCAAAACATGACTATTTACAATGGATTACGCGTAGCTAACAGACTAATGTCCACCACTCATGGACCACACCCACCTTTTCTTTTGAAAAACTGGGTGACATCCTGTCGCCCTTTAGTCCCTCTCTCTTTCTCTCCTTTCTTTTCTCTCTTGAAAGCCTGACTTGTGAGTCCTTGAGACTTCGCACACACGTAAGCACTAGCCTCCCTGCTCACATGCTCTCTCTCTCTGCTGCTAGAAAGGGCCGGTGCCGCACCGCGTTTGGAGGCAGGACCAAACCATTACATGTAAATAGAGGGGGGTGTACGATGCTTTGGATAATTAACTTTTGGAAGAAAATAAGTTGAATGAATCGTAAGTTTAGTGAGTATATCATCAATTTGACGTTATATTGTCAATTATTGATGATTGATGAAAAGTTACTTAAACATTTGTTCTTAAAATATCTGGGGCCCCTGTCTGTGGCCCTTAGAATCGTCCTAACTTGTCACCCCCTTACGGCGCCCCTGGGCTCGGCTCACCAAGAAGAGCCGGCTCTTTCGGCTCCCAAACGGCTACCACATATTATACCTTTTTATAATTAAATCAAATGTAGCCCTATTTTGTAGTATTCAAAAGTAAAAATGACATGTTTAATACATTACATTACATTACATTGCATTTAGCTGACGCTTTTATCCAAAGCGACTTACAATAAGTACATTCGACCAGGAAGACACAACCTTGAGGAAAACAGAATCATATAAGAACATCAGGTTTCAAAGAGCCAATCGTTTCAAGTGCTGCTCAACTGGCTAAGCCAGTCCTTTATTAGTATATAAGTGCTCTGTTAGCAGTTCTTTGTTAGTCATTCTATCGCTCGAAGTGGAGTCGAAAGAGATGAGTTTTCAGTCTGCGCCGGAAGGTGTGTAAGCTTTCTGCCGTCCTGATTTCAATGGGGAGCTCATTCCACCATTTTGGAGCCAGGACAGCAAACCCACGTGTTTTTGCTGATGGGAACTTGGGTCCCCCTCGCAGCGAGGGTGCAGCGAGTCGTTTGGTTGATGCAGAGCGTAGTGCACGTGCTGGGGTGTACGGTTTAACCATGTCCTGGATGTAGGAAGGGCCAGATCCATTCACAGCACGGTACGCAAGCACCAGGGTCTTGAAGTGGATTCTAGCAGTTACCGGAAGCCAGTGGGGGAGCGGAGGAGCGGAGTGGTGTGGGAGAATTTTGGAAGGTTGAAGACCAGACGAGCCGCTGCATTCTGGATGAGCTGCAGAGGTCGGAGGGCACATGCAGGTAGACCAGCCAGGAGGGAGTTGCAGTAGTCTAGGCGTGAGGTGACGAGAGCCTGGACCAGAACCTGCGTGGCTTTCTGGGTCAGCTGGGGACGCGTCCTCCTGATGCTGTAAAGCGTCTATCTGCAGCAGCGGGTTGGAGCAGCGATGTTTGCAGTAAACGACAGGTTGTTATCTAGGGTCCCACCCAGAGTCCTTGCAGTCTGAGTCGGGGAAACAACAGAGGGGCCGATGTTGATAGTTAGGTCAAGAGTGGGACAATCTTTTCCCGGAAGGAAAAGCACTTCAGTTTTGTCAAGGTTGAGCTTGAGATGATGAGCGGACATCCACTGAGAGATGTCAGCTGGACGAGCAGAGATGCGTGCGACGACCTGGGTCTCTGAGCGGGGGAAGGACAGGACTCATTGGGTGTCGTCAGCGTAGCAGTGGTATGAAAAACCATGCGGGCTAATGACAGATCCGAGCGAGTTTGTGTACAGGGAGAAGAGGAGAGGACCAAGAACAGAGCCCTGAGGGACCCCTGTAGTTAATTGACAAGGGTCGGACTTGGACCCTCTCCAAGTTACCCTGTCGGTACGGTCTTTGAGGTATGAGGTGAGGAGGGAAAGTGCAGAGCCTGAAACTCCAAGTTCTTGGAGAGTGTGAAGGAGGATCTGATGGTTCACCGTGTCGAATGCAGCAGACAGGTCCAACAGGATGAGGACAGAGGAGAGGGAGGCTGCTTTAGCAGTGTGCAGTTCCTCAGTGACAGCAAGGAGAGCAGTTTCTGTGGAGTGACCTGCCTTGAAACCAGACTGGTGCGGATCCAGAAGGTTGTTCTGATGGAGATAACAGGAGAGTTGTTTAAAGACAGCGCGTTCAAGTGTTTTAGACAGGACCGGGAGGAGAGAGACAGGCCTGTAGTTTATAACATCAGACGGGTTGAGAGTGGGTTTCTTCAGGAGAGGGTTTACTCTCGCCTCCTTGAGAGTGTGTGGAAAGTGACCAGAAGTTAGAGAAGTGTTGATGAAATGGGTGAGAAACGGTAGAATATCAGGAGCGATAGTCTGAAGGAGGTTTGAAGGGATAGGGTCCAGAGGACAGGTGGTAGGGCGGGCAGAGGTAATGAGGGTAAGAACCTCACTTGGAGAGAGAGGGGGAAAGGAGGTTAGTGTGCCGGTTGAAGGTGGCTCAGGTGATCCGGCGGTGAGTAGGGGTGAGTCAGAAAAAGAAGAGCGAATGTCGTAAACCTTTTTTTCAAAGTGGTTAACAAAGTCGCTTGACAGAAGGGAGGAGGGGGAAGGGGCTTTGGGGGGGTCCAGGAGGGAGGAGGGGGGAGGGGCTTTGGGGGGGTCCAAGAGGGTGGAGAAGATGGAAAATAGTTTTTTAGGATTGGAATAGGAAGATTGGATCTTATCTTGAAAGAAAGTGCTTTTTGTCTGAGAGATGGAAGCAGAGAAAGAGGAGAGGAGAGCCTGATAGGTTAGGAGGTCGTCACGATTTCCACCGTTTCCGCTCAGCTGCCCGAAGGACGGTTCTATTAGCACGCAGTGCGTCATTTAGCCAGGGAGCAGGAGGGGACTGACGAGCCTGCCGAGATGTGAGAGGACAGAGAGAGTCCAGAGAGGAGGAGAGAGTAGAGAGGAGAGTTTCTGCAGCAGAGTTTGGAGGCAGGAGTTGGAAGGAGTCAGAGGAAGGGAGGGCTGAGAGCACTGATGAGGCAAAGGTAGAGGGGGAGAGGGAACGAAGGTTACGGCGGACAGGTGCAGGATGAGAAGAGATTAGTTTGTTATGTTTGGAAAGGGGTAAAGAGAATGAAATTAAGAAGTGATCGGAGGTGTGGAGCGGGTTTACAGAGAGGTTAGAAGTAGTGCAGTTCCTTGAGAATATGAGATCAAGGACATTGCCAGCTTTATGAGTCGGTGGGGACGGAGACAGTGAGAAAGCAAAGGTGGTTAACAGAGATGTTAGTTCGTCTATCTTCCCCGTCTGGAGGTTGAAGTCTCCGAGAAGTACAGCGGGAGGGCCAGTTTCAGGGATGTGTGAGAGGAGATGATCTAATTCATCCAAGAAGTCCCCCAAGGCTCCTGGTGGACGGTAGATATAAATGATTTGCTGTGGCCAAATGTGTTCATTGCATTGACAGACCCTGACTCTCCGATCCCACCCAACGAGTGCACTGACTTGCAGAACCACGCGACACAAAGCAGATGGCGACACCGAGAACAACTTAAGCATAGACATTTAAAAAAGGGGCTACTGTATCGTCTTTTCTTTCTTATTAATTACACTTTAAGCATCACTTTGTGGCTTCAGCAGTCGGTTTCCTCTCCTCTTTCTCTCTCCCGGTTATTTTGGTGTTTTGTCACTTCCTTTTGTTGAGAGCTTCATAGTATGAAGTAAATACTTAAAACGAAAGTTAGTTATAATCAAATATAATCAATTATATTCTTGTATAACCCACAATGAAAATGCTTCATATTTTAGGTGTTTCTATATTTACAGCATAAACAAACAAAGTGGTTTGTTAAGTTGAGTGTCAGAATGATGTATGCCCTGCTCTCTGATAAGAGAGTGGGCAGGTTCTTCCCTCTCCTCTCACAGCAGGGGGGGGGGCTTCAGACTTAAGGAGAAACACATCGAGGCCTCAAAAGGTGGTTATGTCAGAGCCATAGAATATGTCTAGTCATGTTTTGTTTTACACAAACTTGGGAAGGTGTGTCTTATGCCAGAGCCAATAGAAGATGTTGGTTGGGTATAGAGGAGGTGTTTGTGGGTTTTCTATCTGGTTTTTTGAGCATAAAAAGACTGGCTTTTTGGATTTCGTGGGAGAGAGGGGGAAACCCCTGGTATACTCTCTCCTGGTAAGCTCTGTCTTTCAGAGCTGGGTGAGACGGCTCTCGGTAAGGTTTTATGCCGAAAGTTGCTATAACCAACGGAATCCATACATGGGTTTTATGCTGGTAGTTAATAGAACTATCCAGAATATATGATCCATACATGGACTTTTGAATGAATATGAATTAAGGTTTTAGATAAAAAATATATAACCCCATTTTGATATGTTTTGTATGATTATAATGTGTTAAAAGGTAAAGACTCTGTACTGGTTTGGACCTATTTTTCTTCAAATAAACTGATCTCACCTTTTGGATTGGAACAATAAAAGGGAAAATCTGTGCTCTCCTCTCCTGCTTCAAAGGTAAGACTGCACCCTGCCACACACATGTTTAGGTAGGAACACACCCCATTTACTGATACCAAAGTCCTTCGGGATCGCTTAAACAGATTAAAAAGAGTTGTCTGAATTGAAACAGCAGTTAATTGAACCTGGTTCTTCGGGGAGTTAATAGAGGTGAGATCTTGCTGACGTTTGGTGGATCTGAGCCAAGCAGTAAACTTACATAGACTCAGTAACTTTGGTCGGGTCAATTAGTGAGGTCAGAGTAATTTACCGGAATAAATTATCAGGACCTCACCTAGAACTCTAAACACTTTGTACCCCCCAGTTTAGGAGGAAACGTAACAATAACAAAGGTACCAACTGTAGCTGTGAGCATGACAGGATGTCTGATGACCTGGAAGAGCATCAGGACTGCTTGAGGCAGATGATAGCTCTGTGATGAACATGATGACTCAGCCTCTATGGAGAGAGACATCAAGCATGCTCATCTCTGACGTGGAGCTGATCTGAAGTAAACATTGAAGACTGCTTTCTGTTCCTCCATCTTGTGACTGAGTGACTCCCTCTCTTGGATATCAGCATGTGAAGGACACTGCTCAGGAACTAGTCTCTGTATGTGATGACTCCTTCCCCTCTGGAGAGGATCCCAGACACATGGATCCTGAGATGAAGCTCGAGCCGGGGACCAGGGAGATTTAACATTTTTAAGATGTTGTGAAAAGTCCGAATTTTGTGAAAAAGTTATAATTTTGAGATTTTGTGAACAAATCTGAATTTTGTGAAAAAGTTATAATTTTGTGAAAGTTGTGATTTTGAGAAAAAGGCAGTATTTTGTACATGACAACCGGTTTCCTCCATCTTGTGACGGTGTAGCTCCCTCTCTTGGATATCAGCATGTGAAGGACACTGCTCAGGAACTAGTCTCTGTATGTGATGACTCCTTCCATCTGGAGAGGATCCCAGACACACGGATCCTGAGATTCAAGATCAAGCCGGGGACGAGTGCTGCCAATGATCTTTTAGATTGGTTCAGAAGCTTTAAGTTAACCGTATTCTCCATAAACTGGTTTAAATGTGTCCGAAGCCTTTCTCTAGTTGCAGAAAGTACCGCAGCAGCAACAGGTGGACGTGTTGATGGACCTGCTCCCTATGATGGAGCGAATCAATACTCCAACGTAGGCTACCCCGCTAGAAATGAAGGTACGTTTTCCAACTTTTAGACTGGTTTAGAGGCATCACATTATTCCCTAAAAACGTGGACATCTTGCCCAATATGTCTGTTTCAGGTCAGACTGGTCTCGATGATGGTCCTTTTCCTTATGATGGTGCAAAACCTGTGTCAAAAGACTAGGTCTTCCAATAAAACCATTTAGAAACTTAAAATTAAGGGTTTTGTTTGTTTTTCATGGACATTTTGGCTAAATCTCTAGTTGCCCCCCGTGGAGGTGTTGATGGACCTGTTCCCTTCGACGGTGATACTCGTTACGCCAACGCAGCGCCGATAAATGCCGGTAAGTCTTATCTTTTAGACTGGTTCAGAAGCTTTAAATTAACTATAAACTGCTGGACATTTCCCCTAAAACTGCCTCTGGTTGCAGGTCGAACTGGAAGTCACCCAGCTGCCCCAGGTGGACTCGATGATAGACCTGATCCCTATGGTGGTGCAAAACCTGTCCATAAACAGTAAGTCTTCCAACCTAAAGAACCATTAAGAAGCTTGAAATTAAGTTGTTGTCCATGGACTGTTGGCTAAATCTATCTCTAGTTGACCCCAGTGGACGTGTTGATGGACCTGTTCCCTTTGGCAGTGATACTCGATACCCCAACGCAGGCTACCCTGTGACGAATAAAGACACGTTTGTGGCTGGTTTAGAAGCAACACATGACCTTTGTTTCATTTAACTTCTCAACCGTTCGCCTGAATATGTCTCTGGTTTCAGGTCAAACTGGTAGGAACACAGCTGATGGACCGGTTCCCTATGGAAGTGCTTCTCATTACGCAGACCCGACAAAAGACGGTAAGTCTTCCAACCTATAGACCGGTTTATAAGCATAACATTAACTTTTTTCCATAAGCTCAAACCTCTCTGGCTTCAGGTCGGTCTGGTAACCCAGGATCTGGTTCCAGTGGCGCTGCTCCTGAAGTAATCTGTGGTTATGGAGGTTATCCTTTAGGCAACATGGACGGTAAGTTACCCAATTATCCTCGGATGACTTTTATTGACTAAAATCTCCTTACTTTTTGCCTGAATCTGTCTCGAGTCGCAGGAAGTAACACCGCTCCTTCAGGACGTGTTGATGGACCTGTTCCCTATGGCGGGGCTACTCGTCACACCAACGCAAACCCAGTGAAAACAGATGGTAAGTCTTCCAACCTATAGACTAGTTAAGAAACATAACATGGACTTCTCTGCTTCTTGCCCAAATCTCTCTGGTCTCAGGTCAGTCTGGTAACCCAGGGTCTGTTCCCAGTGGCGCTGCTCCTGAAGTGATCTATGGTTATGGTTTCTATCCTTTTGGCAACATGGACGGTAAGTTATCCAATTGTCCTCAGATGAGTTCAGAGGCATGACTTTTATTGCCTGTCTCTAGTTGCAGACCGTAACACCGCTGCCTCAGGACGTGTGGATGGGCCCGTTCCCTTCGGCGGTGATACTCGTTACGCCAACGCAGCCCCGATAAATGCCGTTAAGTCTTAACTTTTAAACTGGTTCAGTATTTTTAAATTGACTATAAACTGCTGGACAGTTTGCCTAAAACGGCCTCTGGTCCCCGGTCAAACAGGAAGTAACCCAGGTGGACTCGATGATGGACCTGATCCCCGTAGCGGTACTACTCATTATCTCAATGATAAACCTTTGTCAGTAAACGGTAAATCTTCCAAAATATAGAACCGTTTAGAAGCTTGAAATTAAGTTTTTGTCCCTTGACTTTGATCTCTAGGTGCCCCCAGTGGACGTGTTGATGGACATGTGCCCTTTGGCGGTGATACTCAATACCCCAACACAGGCTTACCCGTTACCAATGAAGGTACGTTGTCTAACCTTCAGACTGGTTAAGAAGCAGCAAACACATGTATTCTCTAAAAACATGGACATTTTGCCTAAATATGTCTTTCAGGTCAGACTGTCTCTATGATGGACCTGTTCCCAGTGACGGTGCGACTCGTTATGCCAACGCAAAACCTGTGTGAAAAGACAGTAAGTCTCCCAACATATAGACAAGTTAAGAAGCATAACATTTACTTTGTTTCCATAAGCTCAAACCGCTCTGGCTTCAGGTCGGTCTCGTAACCCAGGACCTGTTCCTCATGGCGCTGCTACTCGTTATGCCAACGTAAACCCTGTGTCAACAGACTGTAGGTCTTCCAATAAAACCATTTAGACGCTTAAGATTTTTGTTTGTTTTTCATGGACTCCTTGACATGGTCCCTAAATCTATCTAGTTGCCCCCCGTGGACGTGTTGATGGACCTTTTCCCTTTGGCGGCGATACTCAATACGCCAACGCAGCTCCGATAAATGCCTGTGATATTTAAATTTTGAAACGGGTTCAGAAGCTTTAAATGAACTATAAACGGCCTCTGGTCCCCGGTCAAACTGGAAGTAACCCAGGTGGACTCGATGATGGACCTGTTCCCCTTGGCGGTGTGACTCATCACTCCAACGTAGGCTACCCCGTTACAAATATAGGTACGTTTTTGACTGGTTTAGGAGCATGACGTTTGTTTCATTTAGCTTCTTGACATTTCTCCTAAATATGTGTCTGATTTCAGGTCGAACCAGTATTAACACAGCTGATGGACCGGTTCCCTACGACCCGACGGATCCCGTGGTGTTTCCCTGGGCCAACACCTTGTTCATGAAACCGAACAACTGGAAGCCACTTTTCCGGGGTTACGCCCAATGGGAACCAATCACGGAGACCCCGGCGAGCGATAAGTCGCCTCCGCTGTCTTCGTCCTACATAGTCCAGTCCAGAAACGGCTACCAGCGGGAAAAGGAAGTCCTCGCTCACTCCAGTTTCTCCCCAGAGTCTGACGGACCTCCAGACTCAGGTCTTCGAAGCACCGAGGAGGAGGAAGACGACACCCGGAGTCTTTCCATCGCAGGGACCAATGTCTTCTGAGGTACAACGCAAACGGTTCTTGAGCTGCACATGCATGGGTGTGTTTAACGCTGAGGACATGAACCCACCAACACATGTTAACTTTAGATTATTATCACCTGAACATTCATCTGGCCTTCTGAGGTACAACACAAACGTTATTTAGCTGTACATAAGATGAGAAGGACTTTTGATCCTAATTTGGGAAATGTTTGTGTTGAATCAGAATCAGGTTTATTACGAGGTAGGTTGACAAATACTTGGTGTTGTGGTGTATACGTAAAAGTAAAACAATAATTAAAAACACAGAGCTAGATAAACATTTTAAAATATAGCAGTATTTACATATAAAGAAAACGGATATTGTGGGCAGCAGCATTTCCCAGTAACAAAACATAAAGCAGGATATTATTATTGGTGTCTTTAACTATGCCGCTTTTGTAATGCTATTTGAGATGTTTACATTTTGGATTGTTCATTTCTCGTCTTGTCATTCCTCTAACGTAATGCCTTGCTTATGCTGCTGAAATGCAAAGATTTCCCAAATTGGGATCAATAAAGTTCTTCTCTGAACGCTGGGGACATGACCCCAGCTGAACATGTGAAAAGTAGCTTGCACTGAGAAACGTTTGCTTTAGTTACACAATGAAGCTAAATAAATATAGAATAAATGCTTCGCTACTTGTTAGTATCGTCAACGTAATGCAATCGTCCAAAATCAAATGGAGGAATCCCATTGGACCATGGATATGATGCCTTCAGGGACCCGCAGATACCACTGTATTGATTCATGACTAAACTTTGACTCTTTCTTGCAGGCGAACTCTGACTGTTTCCTGGAGAAGTATCAATGAAAACACTTCTGATCAGAATGAGGTTTTCGTTTCCTGGAGAGTCTGAGATTGTGTATGTCGCTTTAACTCCACATCCCACGGACTGAAAAACGGTATAACTGTGACGTTAATGTAATCGTTCCTCCTCTGCAAGTTCTACAGAGTGGCCAAAGACTGGAAACCGATATTATATGAGAGCGCCTCGCAGCTCTTGTCTTTAGATTGTTCTCTCTGTCCTCACTCACTGATTACTGAGTGGACATCTGTCCTCTGAAGAGCCTCTTCTGGGCAGAGATGAGACACACAGACACACACACACACACACACACACACACACACAGTCTGCGTCACAGGAAACATGAAGAGTTATAACGCAATGTGCACCATGCAGGAAGCGAGATATAAAAAAAAGACATATTTTATATATATATATATCTATCTATAAACAAATGTCCTTTTTAAATGTTGGTTTCTGTTGATTCTCCAGTTGTCCTGGGTCTTCACGATAAAAGCCTTTCGGGTAAAGGGAAGGTTATACTCCAGCTGGCTCTTAGAAGCAATGTGTTTCTGTCCTGAATGCACAGAGCGGCAGGTCCTGAAGAAGCCAACACACATATTTAGTAATGTCTGGAAAACACATGAAATGACCAACGATCACTTAAGATGTCCCCGAACGAGTCTGAAACATATGGGAAATATTTCAACAAGACATCCTTACAATGTGTGAGAAATGCCAAAAGGTTTCATAACAACACAAAATGTCTGCACTTGATTCAAAAACGTACCGACGAGCCACGACACAGACATGAGTAATGTATTCTCGAGTGTGTGTGAGTGTGTGAGTGTGTGTGAGTGTGTGTCTCTGTATCTTCAAGAGTGTGTCCTCTTTCTGCTGATGAGCCGCTCCACTTTTGATGATCTTGTGTCTTTAGGTCACACACACACACACACACACACACACACACACACACACACACACACACACACACACACACACACCAGCGACGTGCAGGCAGGGGAGGCAGTGCCTGTCATGCTCCAATGTAACGGAAAAACAACTAAAGAAAAGCTAAATAGTAATAATAATAAAATGTCTCCACTGATCTGTGTGTAAGTGTGATTTCTGTTTGATCCCAATCGCTTCTTATAGTCAAAATCAGCTCCGCTACGACTACGGGGAGCGACGAGAAGTGAGGCGGGACGAGCTCTGCCTCTCGTAAGCCCACAGTGACTGGCTGGAAAGCGGGCCTCAGCGATGCCTGCACCGTCTCACTGTCTGTCACCAATGTAATGTTCGTAGATCCCTTTATTACATTCGTCCTCTCCATCCAAAGTCTCTAAAGAACTTATTTCACGTATGATATTCAGGCTCGCTGCTCTCATCACACAACGGCAATGAGAAAGCACCAGGGGAGGCAGCCATAACCTCTGCCGCACTGCAGGGGGCGCACGTGAGCCCACAGGTCCTTGTTGCTACTGTTATTCTACGCAGAGACGGTAGACGCAAACAACAAGCTGGACTTTTGAGAGGAAGATAAGGAGGACTTTTACAAAACAGTAATAGAGATGTTTGTCCAGAAGGAAAGCATGGACTTCATCTGCAAGTCAAGGTAATGAACATGGGATCTTACTAAGAGAGAACAATCCAATATTTAGATGTTGGTATCCTTTTGTTGAATGGTCTGTTTAAAATTAATCGAAGCATCAGAATAAAAAAGCGTTTGAAAATAACCAAGTAAAAATATGATATTTGTAAATCTGACTGAAAGAGTCCGTGCCTCACCAGCCACGAACCCCACCGCACGTCACTGGCACACACACACACACACACACACACACACTCCATGTATTATTTATAATATTGTATGTACAGTTCTGCTGCCCTCTAGTGGCTTGAACCTTAGTCTTCTTTGGAGACAGTATCCTGTTTGTATTGTGTTACTAGCAGTCTGGTCTAACTCATTCTGTACACTGTGTGTGTGTTCATAAGATAATATCTCTATTTTATACATGTGTTTATTTTTGATGTATCGCTCCGGTGCAATGCCTTGTAAACAACACCATTTCCTGATTTAGGATCAATACATATAATCTATTTTACTTTAACATGTTATCCTTTATCTGATACTATACATTAAAGTCAACCATGTTAGACAGAAATCCTGTGCAGGTGTAGTGTCTGATCTGTCCACACGATGGCGCTCAGCTTCCATCATCCGGATGAAACGGCAGAATTTGCTTTAAATACTAATGTCTGTAATAATTGCACAGAAACATCCTGCTGTTAATCTGTGTATTTAACCTCTGTGGTGTTTTATTTAGCTGGTAGCCTTTTTAGTTGTCACACATTTGCAAAATATGTAAAAACAAATAAAGAAAAATATCACAAAACCTTCGAAAAATGTGCAGAGATTCAGAAAAATGAAGGAAAACCTTTCACACAAATGTCCAACACACACAACACTCTTTCAAATTCATATCTTCCAAGTAGCTTTAGCTGTATATTCAGATATATCTTAAGTATATTCAGATTTAGAACAACAAGTGTCCTTTTAGGACTGAATCCCTTTCCGGAGTCGTGTCCTTTAGGACTCATTTCCTTTCCGGAGTCGTGTCCTTTTAGGACCCATTCCCTTTCCGGAGTCGTGTCCTTTAGGACTCATTCCCTTTTCGGAGTCGTGTCCTTTTAGGACTCATTCCCTTTCCGGAGTCGTGTCCTTTTAGGACTCGTTCCCTTTCCGGAGTCGTGTCCTTTTAGGACTCATTCCTGCACCTCTTATCGATGGTGTAGCTCTAGACTGCCTCACGTCCTTGTACAAAAACATGCTGCCATTAGTCCGTGTGTATTTAACCTTTCTAATGTTTTATTTTTTTGGTAGCATTTGTAGTCCTTGTTACTGACTTTATCTCCACATGTACACATTTGCAGAAACATTTCCCCAAAACCTAAAGTGTGCAAAGAATATGTTAAAAGATTTAGAAAAATGAAAAAAACCGGAAACAAATATTTTAAACATTTGACACAAATCTCACACACACACACACACACACACACACACACACACACACACACACACACACACACACACACACACACACACACACACACACACACACACTGTTTAGAGTTCTAGGTGAGGCCCCGATTAATTTATTCCGGTAAATTACTCTGACCTCACTAATTGACCCGACCGAAGTTATTGAGTCTATGTAAGTTTACTGCTTGGCTCAGATCCACCAAACGTCAGCAAGATCTCACCTCTATTAACTCCCCGAAGAACCAGGTTCAATTAACTGCTGCTTCTATTCAGACAACTCTTTTTAATCTGTTTAAGCGATCCCGAAGGACTTTGGTATCAGTAAATGGGGTGTGTTCCTACCTAAACGTGTGTGTGGCAGGGTGCAGTCTTACCTTTGAAGCAGGAGAGGAGAGCACAGATTTTCCCTTTTATTGTCCCAATCCAAAAGGTGAGATCAGTTTATTTGAAGAAAAATAATAGGTCCAAACCAGTACAGAGTCTTTACCTTTTAACACATTATAATCATACAAAACATATCAAAATGGGGTTATATATTTTTTATCTAAAACCTTAATTCATATTCATTCAAAAGCCCAAATCATGTATTCCGAATCGTTATAGCAACTTTCCAGCATAAAATCATACCGAGAGCCGTCTCACCCAGCTCTGAAAAGGACAGAGCTTACCGGGAGAGAGTATACCAGGGGTTTCCCCCTCTCCCCGACGAAAACCAAAAAAGCCAGTCTTTTTATGCTCAAAAACCGGATAGAAAACCCACAAACACCTCCTCTATACCCAACCAACATCTTCTATTGGCTCTGGCATAAGACACACCTTCCCAAGTTTGTGTAAAACAAAACATGACTAGACATATTCTATGACTCTGACATAACCACCTTTTGAGGCCTCAATGTGTTTCTGCTTAAGTCCGGAGCCCCCCCCCCCCCCCTGCTGTGAGAGGAGAGGAAAGAACCTGCCTGCTCTCTTATCAGAGAGCAGGGCATAAATCATAGGCCTTACACTCAACTTAACAAACCACTTTGTTTGTTTATGCTGTAAATATAGAAACACCTAAAATATGAAGCATTCTCATTGTGGGTTATACAAGAATATAATTGATTATATTTAATTATAACTAACTTTCGTTTTAAGTATTCAACATACTATGAAGCTCTCAACACCCTCTTTTGAAAACGCAAAGTTATAAAACAGCAACAACTAAAATTGTAGGCATACCTACATATTCAAAAACCATCAAGAAGCATTCTCATTATGGGTTCATACAAGAATATGATTGATCATATATGATTTAGTATTTACTTCATACTATGAAGTTCTCAACACCCTCTTTTTAAAACGCAAAGTTATCAAACAGCAACAGATAAAATCGTAAAAACACATACATATTTCATCCGTAAAACTTCAAGCATCAATATCATGAAAAGTTCTTCAGCATGTGTAATCAGGACGACCTTTTGATGAACCTGGTGTGGAGAACGCCGAAAACATAGTACCTCACTGGAATGTTCTCGTTATCACAGGTCAGGCACCCGAGTAAAAAGAGTCATGATGATCATAGATTTGTACGCACCCCCACTCGGCCTGACACTTGCAGGAGCGGGGGGCCTACAGTATCTGTTGTTCCAGTGTAGACTCCTAAATCCATGTTGCTATCTGATGTAAATCCTTGACCCTGACCATGGAGGGGTTGAGGTTCTTCCCTGGATGACACCTCCAAACGAAAGCCAGATAACTCGGCCGACAGTTGTTATGGATTTTTTAGACCTCATCAATAATCGCTCATGACTTTGTGACAAGGTCAATGAGGCCCCACACAATGATAGCACAAACGAGGAACCAGAAGCATATGAAACAGCTTGACTTGGCACGTCACTTGTTGTCGTCTGTTTCTACCGTCTCTCCTGGCCTGTGACCACGACCTTGCAGTGGCTGACGTGGACCCACGTAGTGAAGTGGACCAGTGTCAGGGGTAGGTAGGGCTGCTGCTACCTGGCGTCTGATGTCTGACCATGCAGTTATCAGGTAGTCGTCCCTTTTTGGGAAATCCACTGCGATCGGAGTGGCTCAGCGGGTAGAGATGCAGCCTGTCCCTCAGAGCTGGAAGAAACATCATCCTCCACTGGCAGGGTACAGGTGACTCAGCCGCTGGCTCCATGCTGCACAGGTTTCCTGGGTCCAGGACTTGGCTTCACTTGAGGCACTGTGACTGAAGTTGTCCCGCTAGGGAGGTTCAAATCCTCTTGGTAGATTGCTGAGGTATTAATCTCAACAATATAGCTAAGATCAAGTTTAAATCATTTCTCTGATTCATAAAAAGTTGTTTTCAGTTTAAAAACTTCCCCAAGGGTTTTCTCAAGCACTGGGCCATAACTTACTCTTATCAGTTTAACGACCTGACAGCCCTGCACCTCCATGCTGTGTGAAAACCAGCAAAAAAGAAGGAGGAAGATGTGCTCAAAAAAAATCTAATTTAAATGAATACTGTTGTAGGGTGTAGGCATATAATGATTAAAATAACTGAGAAGAAAACTAATAGTGTAAAATTAAAAAACAATGAGAAAAATAATACAAAGGTTATTTCCCATTTCCTCTTTGATACTGAGGTATTCTCCATTCAAGCTCCAATGATCCATATGCTAATAGACAGAGTTTCCTCTTGCCATCTTTCTTTGCATAATTCACTAACGATTCTAACAGTTCTACTGCTAAATCCTTTGCATTTGAGCTATTACTTGTTACTCAGACTTAAATTCCCTCTTTTGCTCTATAAAATATCCCTTGGCACTGAATTTACCAAGACAAATTCTAGATTATTGCGGGAAGATCCCACAAAAAGCCATCCTCTCCTGTGGAAGAAAGCACATTAACTGCCACGGGTGTGTGCAAAACATGTCATGTGATGTGAGACTGATAGCATCAACAGTGGATTGGGTAAAGGCCGCAGTCATATTCCTATCTGGATTCTAAACTCAGTTGCTCGGGTGAGTCCTCTCTTCTGGAGTGAAACTACGTTCCCAGAGATTGACTTCACTGGATCCAAACCTTCTGATTTAGTTTTAAGCTAACCCTTCTCTGGACTTCGCCCCTTTCTGGTCACCCATACACGATTTCTGAACCTAAACGGAAAAGGTGTGATAGTTAGATATGACCTGACCTTTGCCCGAGGTAGCTTTTCCATACATATAGGAATATATTCAGCCTTGTCAAATTGATTGGAATGTTCCAATTTGTTTTACAGTTTTTATACTCCACTCTGTGGCTGCTCTAACGCCTGATACTTCTATGGTAACGACCAGATAGGTGTGAATCCCTTTATCCTGCAAGGGTGACAACACTTTTTCATTTTTAAAGTGAGTTACATTATCCATTCTTATTCTCTTAGTTTTTGAAAAATTACTGATATGCTCTGCCAGTTTAGCAGACACTGTGTTCCCTGTTGCTCGGGTTAGAGGATAAACATGTTTATGACTCCCTCCATTATCACAGATCACAAGGAAATACTTGTTCCCACTGGGAGTGCGGGTTGGAAAAGGACCTGCTATGTCAGCACTAAAACTGATTAGTGGTTCTTCCTCTATAATTTTAAGGTGTTTAGGATGAATTTTCTTGAACCCATCCACCTCTGCACATTGAAGACATGTTGATCGTGTGTGTTGTAAGTGCATTCGTAGTTTTCGTATGAGTATTTTATTGTTGAGGCAATATTTTCTCATCCGAAATAGGCCCATATGGCCTAAACTGCTGTGTAGTTCACGCACAACCTGAGGAGCTTCTTCAGGGGGTACGTGAATGCTTCTACCCTTTTTCCATATTCTAGGGAATATGGCAGTCAGGTGGTTAACTCTTCCCCGGCTTTAAGCAAGGTAAAACTTCTCTATTTCCCTGATAGTCTAATTTGATCTTATCTGTATGGCTACGGACATGATTCCACTCCAGGTACATGCCTGCCTTTGACTCTGCAATAAGACCCTCCCTTGAAGGGCATGTGTCAGCGCTTCACCTTTCACATTGACCTGCCTTTGTTCCCAGTTATTAAGTTCTTCTTTACCTGCTTTGTAACAATAATCAGTAACAATATGGATGTGTGTTATTTTACGTTGTTTAGCAAAAAGAAGTCCCTCAACAAATGGCCTTTGCCTCAGCAGTTTGTGCTGTACCTGGTATTGCACCCTTTTGCTTGCAAAGTACTTCACCTGAATTAGTTTTCATTATAAAGGCCCAAGTGGCTGCTTGGTCACCTTTTCGCAAACTCCCTCTGTAAACAGTGTTACCTTTGGAGCAGCGGTTTAAGGGTTTCAATGTTTCCCTGTGTGGCTTACTACCTGTGGTCCTAAACTCCACATCTGGATCAGACATCATCCTCTGCCATTTTCCATTCTTATTCTCTCAGTTTTTTTTTTTTTTTATATTGATATTTTTGTTCTGGTGTTAAGATACTTTTTTGAATCTCCCTCTTTTCTTAACAACTGGAGCTATGTCTATTTTAGATCTGACTTGGTTAAGAGGTGATTTGTTCTTTGGTGAGAGGAACACTATTCCCCTTGTGCTGGGTGGGGGTGGGGGTGGATAGCCTGCTTACAGTCTCCAGATCTTCCTCTCTGTGCTGAGGCCATAAAAGTTTTAATGGGTCACTCCGTGGTCTGCTCAGATTTTCTGACCCTGTCTCTGACCCTGTGTGTTGGGTTTTTCTGCAGCACCTCGGGAGCAGAGAAAGGGGGAGATTTTATTTTTCCAAAAGTGCAAGCTCCTTCATTGAGCAGAATAGTTTAGTTGATTTTGGTAAAGTATTTGAGCTTTAGCCTCGCAAAAAACTTCCTCATATTGGTGTTGAAGGTATTCTTGGAGTTTAGTTTCTTCTGTTAGTTCCCACATAGGTTTAAATGGTACATGCAAAACAACCGGTATATGGGGATCATCACCCCCCCGAGTGACAACCACATTTCCCTCGGACAGTTCTATGGTCCTTAACATCCTATCACTCTGTGCTTGCATGCTAGGTCCTATTCTTTTTGCTAGAGCTGCTGCTACCCCTCCTACATGTTGCAGTTTCATATTAGCAGGATTCACTAACATGGTTTGTTGATCTAGTTTAAGATATTCAATATTTGCCATTATTATTTCCAATTTGCCGTTCCCCTGACTGTCTTGTTTAACAATGTGTTTTCTCCTAGGAGTAGTAGAGGGGATACTCATTAATGGTATCTGTGAGTCTTCCTCCCCGTAGGGTGAAGGTAGGGTCTCAGACATTATACCACCTGTTTGTGGCTCTCTGTCCAAACGGTAGTCTGACAGGAAGGTACTTAGGTCGCGGTACGCCCGTGGGTCAGGGCTAATCCGACCAGGGGGGGCAGAAGGTCCGGATTTAGCTTCTGTGTATCCCTCCCCATCTGAAGTTGGCTCAGAGTCATTAAATTGCGTTCTAACCTCATCAGCCATTCTTTTTATTTTATTTTTTATTTTATTCAAGGATTTACGTTCACTCTTTTATACACATGCAAGTTTCTAGGCTTTTACTCACACCGGAGGATCAGTCCGACTATACCGTCACTTGGTTCTAGGTTCTCTTCTGGATTCAGCTAGTGCATGCGGACACCTCAGTTAACGAGTGTTATGTATCGAGCTTCGAGCTATTTCAACAGCATAGGTACCTTTTAGACCTATGTTATCTTTATTAAATCTCCTATTAACTCTTCCCCACGTTATGTTTTAACGCAAAAGTTCAAACCGCAGCTCTTTGACAAGTCCTACCTATAAGTTTCAAAGTAATTGGACAGATACTGAGCAGTGCTCCTACGGCTGACTTCACTAGCCAACAAACCTGTGATTAAAGGGACCACAGGGGCTTCTCAATTTGGCTAGGGGAAGAAGAACCTACTTTAGCTTCTTTAACAGACAGCAATATCCGATATAATATAACCCTCAGTCCGGTGCAATAGTATCAACTTAAATTACTACACTTTAGGTTAAAATATATATTCTAGGATTCGGGCAGGTATTTTAACAAGATTCTCAGCCTGTATTTCGCTGATTTGTACTCATCGACTTTTTTCACTAGGTCGTTTTGGTTCTTGTATTTTGACTCTGTAAAAATATTATTTTTCACAGAGCCCCACGTTGGGCGCCATGTTTAGAGTTCTAGGTGAGGCCCCGATTAATTTATTCCGGTAAATTACTCTGACCTCACTAATTGACCCGACCGAAGTTATTGAGTCTATGTAAGTTTACTGCTTGGCTCAGATCCACCAAACGTCAGCAAGATCTCACCTCTATTAACTCCCCGAAGAACCAGGTTCAATTAACTGCTGCTTCTATTCAGACAACTCTTTTTAATCTGTTTAAGCGATCCCGAAGGATTTTGGTATCAGTAAATGGGGTGTGTTCCTACCTAAACGTGTGTGTGGCAGGGTGCAGTCTTACCTTTGAAGCAGGAGAGGAGAGCACAGATTTCCCTTTTATTGTCCCAATCCAAAAGGTGAGATCAGTTTATTTGAAGAAAAATAATAGGTCCAAACCAGTACAGAGTCTTTACCTTTTAACACATTATAATCATACAAAACATATCAAAATGGGGTTATATATTTTTTATCTAAAACCTTAATTCATATTCATTCAAAAGCCCAAATCATGTATTCCGAATCGTTATAGCAACTTTCCAGCATAAAATCATACCGAGAGCCGTCTAACCCAGCTCTGAAAAGGACAGAGCTTACCGGGAGAGAGTATACCAGGGGTTTCCCCCTCTCCCCGACGAAAACCAAAAAAGCCAGTCTTTTTATGCTCAAAAACCGGATAGAAAACCCACAAACACCTCCTCTATACCCAACCAACATCTTCTATTGGCTCTGGCACAAGACACACCTTCCCAAGTTTGTGTAAAACAAAACATGACTAGACATATTCTATGGCTCTGACATAACCACCTTTTGAGGCCTCGATGTGTTTCTCCTTAAGTCTGGAGCCCCCCCCCTGCTGTGAGAGGAGAGGGAAGAACCTGCCCACTCTCTTATCAGAGAGCAGGGCATACATCATTCTGACACTCAACTTAACAAACCACTTTGTTTGTTTATGCTGTAAATATAGAAACACCTAAAATATGAAGCATTCTCATTGTGGGTTATACAAGAATATAATTGATCATATTTAATTATAACTAACTTTCGTTTTAAGTATTCAACATACTATGAAGCTCTCAACAACACACACACACACACACACACACACACACACACACACACACACACACACACACACACACACACACACACACACACACACACAACCGAAAACAGAAAGCCAGATCAAGGGACAGGAAGTGGTAAAGCGCTGCCTCATGTCTTGCTGGGACTCATTCCTGAACCGCTCTTATTTAGGCCCTGATGGTCTTCAGCTCCTGCTGGACGGTGCTCTGAGTGCCCTTTGGTGGAGGTTGCCTGTGCCTCCTCTTCCCCCCTGCAGCAGCGCAGGCTCCTGGGCAGCGAGTCGCAGAGAGCCCTCCGGAAGGTGGAGCTGGAGAACACGTAGACCACGGGGTCCAGAGCAGAGTTCAGGAAGTTCATCCCCAGAGACACGATGGTGATCTGGGTGAAGGAGTAGAAGGAGGCGCAGTCCCAGGGTCTGAAGGAGGTGATGACCCAGAGGCCGATGGTGGAGAGGGTGGTGGGCAGGAAACACAGCGTGAAGACCAGCACGATGGCCACACACACACGCATCGCCTTACGCACCTAGTGAGGAGTAACATTAAAGCTTTATTAGTACAGCACTTTGCATACACCAGAATCGAAAAATGTGTACAAAAAACATGTTAAAATATTCAGAAAATTGAAAAAAAAGCAGAACATTTAAAAATGTATATTTAAAATGTTACACACAAATGTCCAATACACACACACACACACACACACACACACACACACACACACACACACACACACACACACACACACACACACACACACACACAAACCCGGTAATGTTGAGTACCCAAACGTTTTATGATAGAACAACACATCCTCACTCCCAGGTCGGTCTATGTTGACGTTATGTCAAGTCCCCTGCCGGCTTTTTTCAATGCAAGGGGGGGGGCCTTAGCGTCCATTTTCAATGCAAGGGGGGGGGCCTTAGCGTCCATTTCCAACGCAAGGGGGGGCCCTTAGCGTCCATTTTCAGCTTTCCGGGATGTCCATATGCGTTTATGGACGCTCATGGAAGCACGGCATTCGTTTGTGTCGACTGCCCTTAAAGGCAATGTGAGCGTCCATTCTCATTGGATAGGAGAATTGTACACCCGGAAGTAAGTATTCCCCTTACTGTGGATTGATGTCACAGTGATATCTGCACTACTCATCGACTAAAAAACCCCAGATTATCCTTGTTAATTACACAACATTGATTGGTTTAAATTGTGTGCAATGCTTTTGTATTTTTCCCCTTCGATTCGGAGAAACAAATCTTTTTTCGGAGTAAAGGATGGCAGAAGACACTACACTACCCAGAATCCCCAGCTATCGTTTGGACTACACCATGTGCTCTGTTTGACAAACCCCGTGATAGTCCTCAAGCTCTGTGATTGGAGAGTGTGCTCCGAGGGTTATCGAGCCTCGAACAGCACTTGAAATGGGATGGAACCACGGCAGACTGTTCAAAACTGGATTTGAACGGGTCCACCGCTTCACCCTATAATATACTTTATAGGGATCCTATTAATATCTAATAATAAAAATAATGAAATTCAATAACATGCTTTAACCACCAGGTGTCCCTTTATATCAGCTGTGCACCTTTATGGTGTAAATACAGCCTATCTACCAATTGGATCAAATATAAAAGTGAGCCGAATTAGTGTTGATACTGCAAGGAGACGTATTGTGTGAAAAGAAATGTAAGATGTTGTTTAATGGCTGATATATTTATGATCCACGTCACGTTTTCAGTTCCTCATGTTTGTCTTCTCATCAGGGCTCTATAAATACAGAACTACGGCAGATATGTAATATGTAATGCAGCCGAACCGTGTATTACAATGCCGTTATGTGATGACTTTCAAAGAGAAAAGCAAGAACACTCGGAATTAAGTATTATTTTATTTCGGTCTGTTCCCGGTATTTGTTAATGACGGTGTGCTCTGAGATGTGAGACTGGAATTGCACAGGGGGAAAATAACGTATCTTTAGATGCGGATTTTGTTAAACTAATATGTTTGCGCTGTGGACCAACACTATACATTGACGGGGAAGGCGGTAGCAATAAAGATAACACCATTAAACTGTTAAACAACATAACATTAATAATATCGATAGCAGCGTCCCTAGCAACCACCTTGGTAACAATGAAAACGTTATGGACGCAATTTCCTGAAGTAATCTTCGTAATAACTAGCAAACTAAAGATCATGATCATCCACTGCACACATCATCTGAAATAACAACTCATATTTCTCGCATCAAATGACATCAAAACGCATTTTAATGGCCAAACTAACTTTAAAATAGACATTTTACACCGAGAATAAAACGAAGTTCGGCCATGTTTTTTTTCTGCAGGGGGAAATTTGAAGATCACGTGACGTCAAACAGAGCTTATGGTGTAGTCCAAACGATAGCTGGGGATTCTGGGTAGTGTAGTGTCTTCTGCCATCCTTTACTCCGAAAAAATATTTGTTTCTCCGAATCGAAGGGGAAAAATACAAAAGCTTTGCACACAATTTAAACCAATCAATGTTGTGTAATTAACAAGGATAATCTGGTGTTTTTTAGTCGATGAGTAGTGCAGATATCACTGTGACATCAATCGACAGTAAGAGGAATACTTACTTCCGGGTGTACAATTCTCCGTTATCCAATGAGAATGGACGCTCTCATTGCCTTTAAGGGCAGCCGACACAAACAAATGCCGTGCTTCCATGAGCGTCCATAGAAGCATATGGACATCCCGGAAAGCTGAAAATGGACGCTAAGGGCCCCCTCCCCTTGCGTTGAAAATGGACGCTAAGGGCCCCCCCCTTGCATTGAAAATGGACTCTAAGGGCCCCCCCCTTGCGTTGAAAATGGACGCTAAGGGCCCCCCCCTTGCGTTGAAAATGGACGCTAAGGGCCCCCCCCTTGCATTGAAAATGGACTCTAAGGCCCCCCCCCTTGCGTTGGAAAAAGCCGGCAGGGGACTTGACATAACGTCAACATAGGCCGACCTGGGAGTGAGGATGTGTTGGATAGAAATGTAGAGTAGGGTCTCCATAGAAACTGCATGCTGGGTCCATCCATCCATCCATCCATCTTCTCCCGCTTATCCGTGGTCGGGTCGCGGGGGTAGCAGTTCCAGCAGAGAGCCCCAAACTTCCTTTTCCCTGGCGACATCAACCAGCTCTGACTGGGGGGTCTCAAGGCGCTCCCAGGCCAGCGAAGAGATATAGTCCCTCCCCCTGGTCCTCGGTCTACCCCTTGGTCTCTTCCCAGCTGGACGTGCCGGGAACACCTCCCTAGGGAGGCGCCCACGTGGCATCCTAACTAGGTGCCCGAACCACCTCAACTGGCTTCTTTCGACGCGAAGGAGGAGCGGCTCAACTCCGAGTCCCTCCCTGATGACCGAACTTCTCACCTTATCCCTAAGGGAGACGCCAGCCACCCTGAGGAGGAAACCCATCTCGGCCGCTTGTATCCGCGATCTCGTTCTTTCGGTCATGACCCATCCTTCATGACCATAGGTGAGGGTAGGAACGGAAATGGCCCGGTAGACAGAGAGCTTTGCCTTCTGGCTCAGCTCCCTTCTCGTCACACGGTGCGGTAAAGCGACTGCAGTACCGCTCCCGCTGCTCCGATTCTCCGGCCCATCTCACGCTCCATTGTTCCCTCACTCGAGAACAAGACCCCGAGATAATTGAACTCCTTCACTTGGGGTAAGGACTCATTCCCTACTTGGAGTGGACAGTCCATCGGTTTCCTGCTGAGGACCATGGCCTCAGATTTGGAGGTGCTGATCCTCATCCCAGCCGCTTCACACTCGGTTGCGAACCGATCCAGTGAGTGCTGAAGGTCGCAGACCGATGAAGCCATCAGAACCACATCATCTGCAAAAAGCAGTGGTGCAATCCTTAGTCCACCGAACTGCAGACCCCCCCCCCCCCCCCCACGACTACGCCTCGAAATCCGATCCATGTATATTACAAACAGGATTGGTGACAAAGCGCAGCCCTGGCGGAGGCCAAGCCTCACCGGAAATGGGTCCGACTTCCTGCCGAGGACCCGGACGCAGCTCTCGCTTTGGGAGTACAGAGATTGGATGGCCCTGAGTAGAGACCCCCTCACCCCATACTCCCGCAGCACCTCCCACAGTAACTCCCTGGGAACTCGGTTATACGCCTTCTCCAAGTCTACAAAACTGTTTCCGACTTCCACCCAACGTTGATGAGACGTGTCAACCATGACAGTCCCTCAACACCCAGAGCCTTCAGCATTTCCGGGCGGATCTCATCCCCCCCGGGGCTTTGCCACTGTGGAGTTGTTTGACGACCTCAGTGACCTCCCCCCGGGAGATTGGCGTTGATCCCCCGTCATACTCCAGCTCTGCCTCTAACATAGAGGGCGGAGTTGTCGGGTTCAGGAGTTCCTCAAAGTGTTCCTTCCAACGTCCCAACACTCCATCAGTTGAGGTCAACAACGTCCCATCCTTACTGTACACAGCTTGGATGGTTCCCTGCTTCCCCCTCCTGAGGTGTCGGACAGTTTTCCAGAACAACTTTGGTGACGCCCGAAAGTCCTTCTCCATGTCTTCTCCGAACTTCTCCCACACCTGCTGCTTTGCCTCGGCCACGGATGAGGCAGCTGCCCTTGAGGCCTGCCGGTACCTTGCAACTGCCTCGGGAGTCCCCCGGGATAACAAATCCCTGAAGGCCTCCTTCTTCAGTCGGACGGCTTCCCTGACCACCGGTGTCCACCAGGAGGTTCGAGGGTTACCGCCCCTTGAGGCACCTAGGACCTTGAGACCACAGCTCCCCACCGCGGCTTCGGCAATAGAGGCTTTGAACACCGACCACTCTGGTTCAATGTCCCCAACCTCCACAGGAATGCCCGAAAAGCTCCGCCGGAGGTGTGAGTTGAAGGCCTCCTGAACTTGGGCCTCCTCCAGACGTTCCCAGTTCACCCGAACTACACGTTTGGGCTTACCAGGTCTATCCAGAGGCTTCCCCCGCCACTCGACCCAACTCACCACCAGATGGTGATCAGTTGACAACTCCGCCCCTCTCTTTACCCGAGTGTCCAAAACATACGGCCTCAGGTCCGATGATACGATAACGAAATCGATCATGGATCTTCTGCCTAGGGCGCTCTGGTACCACGTACACTTATGAGCATCCTTATGTTCGAACATGGTGTTTGTTATGGCCAATCCATGACTAGCACAGAAGTCCAGTAACAAACCACCACTCCGGTTCAGATCAGGGGGGCCGTTCCTCCCAATCACGCCCCTCCAAGTGTCTCCATCATTGCCCACATGTGCGTTGAAGTCTCCCTTCAGGAGCCCCATACAGGACTCTTTCCAGGGTCTCCAAGAAGGCCGTATACTCTGAACTGCTGTTGGGTGCATAAGCACACACAACAGTCAGAGTTTTCCCCCCATAACCCGCAGGCGTAGGGAGGCGACCCTCTCGTCCACTGGGGTAAACTCCAACAACGAAGCACCCAACCGGGACTTGTGAGTATCCCCACACCCGCCCGGCGCCTCACACCTTGAGCAACTCCGGAGAAGAATAGAGTCCAACCCCTATCCAGAAGTAAGGTTCCAGAGCCGACGCTGTGCGTAGAGGTGAGCCCAACCAGATCCAACTGGTAACGCTCCACCTCCCGCACAAGCTCCGCCTCCTTCCCCCCCAGAGAGGTGACGTTCCACGTCCCCAAAGCCAGCTTCTGTCGCCCGGGTATGGTCCGTCGAGACCCTCCGCTTTCACTGCCACCCTTCTGGCAGCGCACCCGACCCCATCGCTGTTTCCCGTAGGTGGTGGGCCCGCGGGACGGAGAAGCGGAGGTGTTGCCCACGCTGCCTTTTCGGGCTGGGCCCGGCCGGGCTCCGTGGCAAGCCCGGCCACCAGACGCTCGCTGACGAGTCCTCCTTCTGGGCCTGGCTCCAGAAGGGGAGCCCGGGCTTCCTCCGGGCCGGGTATCCTCACTTCTTTGTTGTTCTTTCATGAGGTCTTTTGAACCAATCTTAGTCTGGCCCCTTGCCTGAGACCAATTTGCCATGGGAGACCCTACCAGGAACACAAGGTTCCAGACAACACAGCTCCCAGTTTCATCAGGGCACACAAACCTCTCTACCACGGTGAGGTGCTGGTTGTTCAGAGAGGTAAAAGGTATGATAGATAAATCCCTCTCTGTGAATTAAAGGAAAGAACAAAGACAAACCTTCTCCGGGTTCCCGATCTGTCGTCCTCGCAGGAAGCTGTGGATCCTGACGGAGCAGAAGAGCAAGATGGCGGCCGGCAGGAAGAACTCCAGAACCATCAGGATGCGGTGCATCTTCAGCAATATGAGGATGGAGCGAGACGCCTCCTAACAGGACGTGAAGAAGAAGCACATCCTTTACTCAAGTAGAAGTACACATCCTGTACTCAAGTAGAAGTACACATCCTTTACTCAAGTACAGATACTCGTATTTAAAAATACTCTGGTAAAAGCAGAAGTACTGACTAAACTTCTTTACTCAAGTCAAAGTAAAGAGGCTTTGAAGTGTACTTCAGTAGAAAGTACCCATAACTAGCAGCTGCTTTAAAGAGTACCTGACCTCCCTTTATATCAATAGAACAATAATGTCATTGTTAGCTAATGAATGTTTCCATGGTGACCACCGGCAACATGACAACGTTTCCATTGGTCCCTCTTCTTTAGAGAAGACCAGGAAGTGATGGATACATGGATCGTGTTCCAACCAATAGGCACGCAGTGACTCTGAAGAATAATGACCACGCACCAACACACATTCAGACTAAAGGAACCAGCTGTCTGGGAAATGAGAGAAGTAGAAATGTATTTATTTTATTTTTTATTTAACCAGATAAAAGCATTGAGATAGAATCTCATTTACAATGCTGACCTGGCCAAGAAGGCAGCAACATTACACATAACACATAACACAAACATATAAAATACAGAGAACATAACTAAAAAAACAAAAGATAAAAAAGCAGTCACTACATTGTGCACATTAGGACAGTACGAAAGGTGCACTACTTATTACTGCAAGAGCAGCTGGTGGTAAGGACTTCAGACAACTTTAATTTAAAACATGCTATTGAGACAAGTGCCCTCAGTTTGAGGCGTGATTGAAGGTCATTCCAAGACCAAGGACCATAATAAAAAAATAAAAAAGACTCCTTTTCCCAGAAAGCACAGGTATTTGTGTTCAACATGTAAGAAGTAGAAAGTACAGGTATTTGAGTTCAACATGTAAGAAGTAGAAAGTACAGGTATTTGAGTTCAACATGTAAGAAGTAGAAAGTACAGGTATTTGAGTTCAACATGTAAGAAGTAGAAAGTACAGGTATTTGTGTTCAACATGTAAGAAGTAGAAAGTACAGGTATTTGAGTTCAACATGTAAGAAGTAGAAAGTACAGGTATTTGAGTTCAACATGTAAGAAGTAGAAAGTACAGGTATTTGTGTTCAACATGTAAGAAGTAGAAAGTACAGGTATTTGAGTTCAACATGTAAGAAGTAGAAAGTACAGGTATTTGTGTTCAACATGTAAGAAGTAGAAAGTACAGGTATTTGAGTTCAACATGTAAGAAGTAGAAAGTACAGGTATTTGAGTTCAACATGTAAGAAGTAGAAAGTACAGGTATTTGGGTTCAACATGAGAGAAGTAGAAAGTACAGGTATTTGAGTTCAACATGAGAGAAGTAGAAAGTACAGGTATTTGAGTTCAACATGTAAGAAGTAGAAAGTACAGGTATTTGAGTTCAACATGAGAGAAGTAGAAAGTACAGGTATTTGTGTTCAACATGTAAGAAGTAGAAAGTACAGGTATTTGGGTTCAACATGTAAGAAGTAGAAAGTACAGGTATTTGAGTTCAACATGTGAGAAGTAGAAAGTACAGGTATTTGAGTTCAACATGTAAGAAGTAGAAAGTACAGGTATTTGAGTTCAACATGTAAAATGTAGAAAGTACAGGTATTTGGGTTCAACATGTAAGAAGTAGAAAGTACAGGTATTTGGGTTCAACATGTAAGAAGTAGAAAGTACAGGTATTAGTGTTCAACATGTGAGAAGTAGAAAGTACAGGTATTTGTGTTCAACATGTAAGAAGTAGAACGTACAGGTATTTGAGTTCAACATGTAAGAAGTAGAAAGTACAGGTATTTGGGTTCAACATGTAAGAAGTAGAAAGTACAGGTATTTGGGTTCAACATGTAAGAAGTAGAAAGTACAGGTATTAGTGTTCAACATGTGAGAAGTAGAAAGTACAGGTATTTGTGTTCAACATGTAAGAAGTAGAAAGTACAGGTATTTGAGTTCAACATGAGAGAAGTAGAAAGTACAGGTATTTGTGTTCAACATGTAAGAAGTAGAAAGTACAGGTATTTCAGTTCAACATGTAAGAAGTAGAAAGTACAGGTATTTGAGTTCAACATGAGAGAAGTAGAAAGTACAGGTATTTGGGTTCAACATGTAAGAAGTAGAACGTACAGGTATTTGAGTTCAACATGTAAGAAGTAGAAAGTACAGGTATTAGTGTTCAACATGTGAGAAGTAGAAAGTACAGGTATTTGAGTTCAACATGTAAGAAGTAGAAAGTACAGGTATTTGAGTTCAACATGAGAGAAGTAGAAAGTACAGGTATTTGTGTTCAACATGTAAGAAGTAGAAAGTACAGGTATTTCAGTTCAACATGTAAGAAGTAGAAAGTACAGGTATTTGAGTTCAACATGAGAGAAGTAGAAAGTACAGGTATTTGGGTTCAACATGTAAGCTATGTTGGGCAAACTCCCGTATTACATCTGTTCCCTGGTAAAGTAGAAAGTTGCGGGCAGCTGTTGTCTGAGATCAGGATGTGGTCTTGTTGGATGAGCCAAGAGGGAGGACTGTCTTAGGTAAGACGGCTTTTATGTGCGCAGCTCCACTTGCTTGGAACAGCCTGCAGTCCAAATTGAAATTGAGCAATTTTATTTCTCTGAATGTTTTTAAGGCACGTCTGCACGAGATGCTTTCTGACACTATGGGTGTTTGTAAGTGTTGGTGAATATGTAATTATGATGTCCTCTATTGTTTGTTTTTATGTTGTTTTTAAGTTTCATGTGGAACTAAATTGATGCAGGTCTCCCTTGTAAAAGAGATCCATGATCTCAAGGGACCTATCCGTCTAAATAAAGGTTTGAAATGAAATGAAGAAGTAGAAAGTACAGGTATTTGAGTTCAACATGTGAGAAGTAGAAAGTACAGGTATTTGAGTTCAACATGTGAGAAGTAGAAAGTACAGGTATTTGGGTTCAACATGTAAGAAGTAGAAAGTACAGGTATTTGGGTTCAACATGTAAGAAGTAGAAAGTACAGGTATTTGGGTTCAACATGTGAGAAGTAGAAAGTACAGGTATTTGAGTTCAACATGTAAGAAGTAGAAAGTACAGGTATTTGAGTTCAACATGTAAGAAGTAGAAAGTACAGGTATTTGAGTTCAACATGAGAGAAGTAGAAAGTACAGGTATTTGTGTTCAACATGTAAGAAGTAGAAAGTACAGGTATTTGAGTTCAACATGTGAGAAGTAGAAAGTACAGGTATTTGAGTTCAACATGTAAAATGTAGAAAGTACAGGTATTTGGGTTCAACATGTAAGAAGTAGAAAGTACAGGTATTTGAGTTCAACATGTAAGAAGTAGAACGTACAGGTATTTGAGTTCAACATGAGAGAAGTAGAAAGTACAGGTATTTGTGTTCAACATGTAAGAAGTAGAAAGTACAGGTATTTGAGTTCAACATGAGAGAAGTAGAAAGTACAGGTATTTGGGTTCAACATGTGAGAAGTAGAAAGTACAGGTATTTGGGTTCAACATGTAAGCTATGTTGGGCAAACTCCCGTATTACATCTGTTCCCTGGTAAAGCAGAAAGTTGCGGGCAGCTATGGTCTGAGATCAGGATGTGGTCTTGTTAGATGAGCCAAGAGGGAGGACTGTCTTAGGTAAGACGGCTTTTATGTGCGCAGCTCCACTTGCTTGGAACAGCCTGCAGTCCAAATTGAAATTGAGCAATTTTATTTCTCTGAATGTTTTTAAGGCACGTCTGCACGAGATGCTTTCTGACACTATGGGTGTTTGTAAGTGTTGGTGAATATGTAATTATGATGTCCTCTATTGTTTGTTTTTATGTTGTTTTTAAGTTTCATGTGGAACTAAATTGATGCAGGTCTCCCTTGTAAAAGAGATCCATGATCTCAAGGGACCTATCCGTCTAAATAAAGGTTTGAAATGAAATGAAATGAAGAAGTAGAAAGTACAGGTATTTGAGTTCAACATGTGAGAAGTAGAAAGTACAGGTATTTGAGTTCAACATGTGAGAAGTAGAAAGTACAGGTATTTGAGTTCAACATGTGAGAAGTAGAAAGTACAGGTATTTGAGTTCAACATGTAAGAAGTAGAAAGTACAGGTATTTGAGTTCAACATGTAAGAATCAGAAAGTACAGGTATTTGAGTTCAACATGTAAGAAGTAGAAAGTACAGGTATTTGAGTTCAACATGTAGGAAGTAGAAAGTACAGGTATTTGAGTTCAACATGTAAGAAGTAGAACGTACAGGTATTTTAGTTCAACATGTAGGAAGTAGAACGTACAGGTATTTTAGTTCAACATGTAAGAAGTAGAACGTACAGGTATTTTAGTTCAACATGTAGGAAGTAGAAAGTACAGGTATTTGAGTTCAACATGTAAGAAGTAGAACGTACAGGTATTTTAGTTCAACATGTAAGAAGTAGAAAATACAGGTATTTGGGTTCAACATGTAGGAAGTAGAACGTACAGGTATTTGAGTTCAACATGTAAGAAGTAGAACGTACAGGTATTTGTGTTCAACATGTGAGAAGTAGAAAGTACAGGTATTTGAGTTCAACATGTAAGAAGTAGAAAGTACAGGTATTTGAGTTCAATATGTAAGAAGTAGAAAGTACAGGTATTTGAGTTCAACATGTAAGAAGTAGAAAGTACAGGTATTAGTGTTCAACATGTGAGAAGTAGAAAGTACAGGTATTTGAGTTCAACATGTAAGAAGTAGAAAGTACAGGTATTTTGGTTCAACATGTGAGAAGTAGAAAGTACAGGTATTTTGGTTCAACATGTGAGAAGTAGAAAGTACAGGTATTTTGGTTCAACATGTAAGAAGTAGAAAGTACAGGTATTTGGGTTCAACATGTAGGAAGTAGAAAGTACAGGTATTTGGGTTCAACATGTAGGAAGTAGAAAGTACAGGTATTTGGGTTCAACATGAGAGAAGTAGAAAGTACAGGTATTTGGGTTCAACATGTGAGAAGTAGAAAGTACAGGTATTAGTGTTCAACATGTGAGAAGTAGAAAGTACAGGTATTTGGGTTCAACATGTAGGAAGTAGAAAGTACAGGTATTTGGGTTCAACATGTAGGAAGTAGAACGTACAGGTATTTTAGTTCAACATGTGAGAAGTAGAAAGTACAGGTATTTGGGTTCAACATGTAAGAAGTAGAAAGTACAGGTATTTGGGTTCAACATGTAAGAAGTAGAAAGTACAGGTATTAGTGTTCAACATGTGAGAAGTAGAAAGTACAGGTATTTGAGTTCAACATGTAAGAAGTAGAAAGTACAGGTATTAGTGTTCAACATGTGAGAAGTAGAAAGTACAGGTATTTGGGTTCAACATGTGAGCTATGTTGGGCAAACTCCCGTATTACATCTGTTCCCTGGTAAAGCAGAAAGTTGCGGGCAGCTATGGTCTGAGATCAGGATGTGGTCTTGTTAGATGAGCCAAGAGGGAGGACTGTCTTAGGTAAGACGGCTTTTATGTGCGCAGCTCCACTTGCTTGGAACAGCCTGCAGTCCAAATTGAAATTGAGCAATTTTATTCCTCTGAATGTTTTTAAGGCACGTCTGCACGAGATGCTTTCTGACACTATGGGTGTTTGTAAGTGTTGGTGAATATGTAATTATGATGTCCTCTATTGTTTGTTTTTATGTTGTTTTTAAGTTTCATGTGGAACTAAATTGATGCAGGTCTCCCTTGTAAAAGAGATCCATGATCTCAAGGGACCTATCCGTCTAAATAAAGGTTTGAAATGAAATAAAATGAAGAAGTAGAAAGTACAGGTATTTGGGTTCAACATGAGAGAAGTAGAAAGTACAGGTATTTGAGTTCAACATGAGAGAAGTAGAAAGTACAGGTATTTGAGTTCAACATGAGAGAAGTAGAAAGTACAGGTATTTGTGTTCAACATGTAAGAAGTAGAAAGTACAGGTATTTGAGTTCAACATGTAAGAAGTAGAAAGTACAGGTATTTGGGTTCAACATGTAAGAAGTAGAAAGTACAGGTATCTGAGTTCAACATGAGAGAAGTAGAAAGTACAGGTATTTGTGTTCAACATGTGAGAAGTAGAAAGTACAGGTATTTGAGTTCAACATGTAAGAAGTAGAAAGTACAGGTATTTGGGTTCAACATGTGAGAAGTAGAAAGTACAGGTATTTGAGTTCAACATGAGAGAAGTAGAAAGTACAGGTATTTGTGTTCAACATGTGAGAAGTAGAAAGTACAGGTATTTGAGTTCAACATGTAAGAAGTAGAAAGTACAGGTATTTGAGTTCAACATGTAAGAAGTAGAAAGTACAGGTATTTGAGTTCAACATGTTAGAAGTAGAAAGTACAGGTATTTGAGTTCAACATGTAAGAAGTAGAAAGTACAGGTATTTGAGTTCAACATGTAAGAAGTAGAAAGTACAGGTATTTGAGTTCAACATGTAAGAAGTAGAAAGTACAGGTATTTGAGTTCAACATGTGAGAAGTAGAAAGTACAGGTATTTGAGTTCAACATGTTAGAAGTAGAAAGTACAGGTATTTGAGTTCAACATGTTAGAAGTAGAAAGTACAGGTATTTGAGTTCAACATGTAAGAAGTAGAAAGTACAGGTATTTGAGTTCAACATGTAATAAGTAGAACGTACAGGTCTTTGAGTTCAACATGAGAGAAGTAGAAAGTACAGGTATTTGGGTTCAACATGTAAGAAGTAGAAAGTACAGGTATTTGTGTTCAACATGTAAGAAGTAGAAAGTACAGGTATTTGAGTTCAACATGTAAGAAGTAGAAAGTACAGGTATTTGGGTTCAACATGTAAGAAGAAGAAAGTACAGGTATTTGTGTTCAACATGTAAGAAGTAGAAAGTACAGGTATTTGTGTTCAACATGAGAGAAGTATAAAGTACAGGTATTTGGGTTCAACATGAGAGAAGTAGAAAGTACAGGTATTTGGGTTCAACATGTAAGAAGTAGAAAGTACAGGTATTTGTGTTCAACATGTAAGAAGTAGAAAGTACAGGTATTTGAGTTCAACATGAGAGAAGTAGAAAGTACAGGTATTTGGGTTCAACATGAGAGAAGTATAAAGTACAGGTATTTGGGTTCAACATGTAAGAAGTAGAAAGTACAGGTATTTGAGTTCAACATGTAAGAAGTAGAAAGTACAGGTATTTGAGTTCAACATGAGAGAAGTAGAAAGTACAGGTATTTGGGTTCAACATGTAAGAAGTAGAAAGTACAGGTATTTGGGTTCAAAATGTAAGAAGTAGAAAGTACAGGTATTTGTGTTCAACATGTAAGAAGTCAAAGTAAAAAGTGGTCAGAAAGATAAGTAGTGGAGTAAAGTACTGATGCCAGAAAGATGTACTTAAGTGCAGTAACAAAGTATTTGTTCTCCACTACTTCCACCTCTGCTAGCAGTTCTCTCACCTTGTAGGAGGTGAAGAAGAAGCACTGCGAGCGATGGCCGCGCCTCTTGATGTGGTTGAAGGCCAGCATGGGAACACTGGGGCCGATCACCAGAAACCTCACGATCAGAGACACGAACACCGCCTGACGCCTCGTCATGAGGTTCACCCGGTGGTGAGGGTGGACCACCTGCAGAGATAGCTAACGTTAGCATTCTGGCACCATTTTAGGATGAAAACACACAAGAAATTATATTCTTCGTACAGAAATCACGAGATAATTCATTATTTTGAGACCAATTTTCAGATTTTCAGTAGCGGTAGATGTTATCCCCTGACCTTGAACTAGCGGTAGATGTTATCCCCTGACCTTGAAGTAGCGGTAGATGTTATCCCCTGACCTTGAAGTGGCGGTAGATGTTATCCCCTGACCTTGAAGTAGCGGTAGATGTTATCCCCTGACCTTGAAGTAGCGGTAGATGTTATCCCCTGACCTTGAAGTAGCGATAGATGTTATCCCCTGACCTTGAAGTAGCGGTAGATGTTATCCCCTCACCTTGAAGTAGCGGTAGATGGCCACCACGGTCATCAGTGCGATGCTAGCTGAGCGGTTGGAGAACACCAGGAAGAGGTTGATCCGACACATGGCGTCTCCGAACACCCAGTGACCGACGAGCAGAGCGTGGATCCTCAGAGGCAGACTGACCAGCGCCAGGAAGTCTGCGATCACCAGGTTGAAGAGGAACAGCGTGTTGGGGTTCCACTTCTTCACCTTAAAGCAGAAGATCCACAGGGCAACTGCATTACCCAGAAGCCCCAGGGTGACGTCGATGGTGAGGACGGGGGGCAGGATGAGACCCTCGAGTTGGATCCCGACCGGAGGGCAACCGTCAACGGGGGGCGCGGTCGTGAAGTTCAACATCGGGGTGACGTTTAGCTCCGTTAGCATCTCGGCTAATTCTGTCTTCACTCCAACCCAGATAAACGTTTAGTTAAGACTTTCCAGAGAGGCGGACAAAGACAGGATTATTTTAGATGAATAATGTTGTGTTTTTAGAGGTCGGATACGCACACAGGGAGCTGTCGAGATTCAGGGTGTTTGCCAATTCCCCAATTCCCCTTCTCACCTTCCTCCTTTTCTCTGAAAATGAGGAAGACACCGAGAATACTTGTTAGCGTAAGAACATGAAGTAATGTGACTTCCTGTTCAGATAACACCTTGTACAAAACACAGTCTAATGTTAAATAAAGTGGTTTATTACAAGCCATTTGACATTATTCTTAAAGCACATTTTTAAAGACATTAAAGCTTATAATATTTATTTATTTTTGTTTCTTTTTATTATTTTAGTATTTACATATTATTTATAGTATCTTATTTTTATTTTACATCATTGATTTTTGTTAGATATTCTTTATTTATTATATTTAATTATTTATTTTTATTAATTATTTATTATTATTTTTTAAATATATATCAATTTAATTAGGTTTTAATTAGTCAATTTCTATTAAACTTAATTAATTATTCCAGATATTCCAATTCCAAAATACACACACACACACACACACACACACACACACACACACACACACACACACACACACACACACACACACACACAAACACCAATCTAGATTAACACATTCAGAAACCCGTTGCCCTCCTTGATGAAATGGTGAGGGACTCATATGTAAAAACAATTACAGAAAAATGACCCAAAAACCTAATGATGGTAATAATAATAATAATAATAATAATAATAATAATAATAATAATAATAATAATAATAATAATAATAATAATAAAGCTTTATTTGCAGAGCACTTCTCATGCACTAAATTGAAAATGTCAAATAAAATAATTCAGAAAATCGAAATTAAACTTAATGAATTATTTTTTAATGTACTTTTTTTAATATGTTCTTTTCTTCATATTTTAATAAATATATGGCAAACATAGTGACACATGTGGCTTATTCATTTATAGGAAATCCCATTTTGAGCACGCACTAAGTTAAACACGATATGATGAAGAGTATAATACAGTGTGTGGACGAAGCAGAACTCACCGTGTGAAGGACTCAGAAGCAGCTCGTTAGCTCACTCGGCGCTTTATGATGAAGGGGTGACTTCCTGTTTCGTCACAGCTGACGTCGGACGGACGAGTTTCTGCAGGTTTTAAAACGCTTCCTCTCCGGGTTCAAAGGTACAAACTTTACGGGAAGTTTAGAAATCTCAGGATTTACAGATGTAGCACTCCAGATCAGACTCAAATGGGTGTGTCCCAGTCAAAAGCCCAGCGGATGCCAGTGGCTGGGGGTGTTGCCAAATTGCTAGAGGGCGTTGCCCAATTTCCCCATTTGTTCAATTACAGGATTTAACCATGAGATGGCGCTTCATTCACAAAATACACAATGGGTGTTGTAGAAACATCAATATTTTATATCAAATAAAGTATATAGTTTGCTTTATGCAGTATATTTCCTGTAATATTGTACAGTAGATTGAAGTAAATCAACTTATACAATAAGATAAGATGGACCTTTATTAATCCCGTGGGGAAATTCAGTAGTTCAAACAGCAACAGGGTGAGAGTGAAAAACAGGACAGCACAGATTCACACAGATTAATAAAATCAAAAATAAGATGAGCGATAAAAAATAATAATAATAATGAGAAACTATGAAATAAGAAATGAATAAAACTCAAATGTAATTATCATATCATATATTATAATGTATTGTATTATTAAGTAATATCATACATTAACCCCATTATAGCAGATGCCACATTGAATGGATGAACACATGTATGCATCAATAATTACATCAGAGTATTTCTAAATACAAGTTGTAAAAATACTTATATGTATTTAATATTAACCCTTTGGAGTCGACCGTCACGCCGGCGTGATCAGATCACATGACCTGTTCAAGCCGGTGCCGCATAAAAACAACAGTCCGGACAACATTGCCGTGTTTTTCTGTCGAAAGTACTGGCTTGAAACTATATCCCAGTCTTTGATTCATGCAAAAAGACCCAGTAAACACGGAGATACGATGATATAAATTTAATACATTTCAAAAGTATGAAATATGGAAGCACATATTTGAATATCTTCGCCATATTTGATCATTTTACGAAACGGAAAATACTGGAAACTGTAGATCCTGCTCAACAGGATGTATATGTGTATTTCTGTCGAAAGTACTGGCTTGAAACTATATGCCAGTCTTTGTTTCATGCAAAAATACCCAATAAACACGGACATACGATGATATAAAGTTAATACAGATATATTTCAGAAGTATGAATAATGGAAGCACATATTTTAATATCTTCGCCGTATTTTATCATTTTACGAAACGGAAAATACTGGAAACTGTAGATTCTGCTCAACAGGATGTATTTACCAGGGAGGGGTGAGGTAATCAGGTAAACGGAGTGATATGAAACGAGACGAAGGGGGACGGCGGGAACCGAAGAGAGATGGCGGGAAATGGAGAGAGACGAAGATATACGAAGACAGGCGGCGGGAGACGAAGAGAGGCTGCGGGAGACTGCGATTGAAGTAAAGTGACTGACAAACATTGAGAATTTAGATATAGTTAGATAGATTTAGAGTTTTGAAGACTCAACTATGATGAAGAGAACTCTGAACGTGAGTCAAGCTTTAAGCTTGTTTTTTGACATGGAGGAGGAGGAATCTGTGATGTTGCCCTCTGTGTCGTAGTTGACAGAAACCGCTTTGAAGCGTGGCACAGATAAAGACAGAAAAAACAGATTTTTGTACATAATGTGTATATATATATATATATATTTATAATAACACTTTTGCCTTATCAGAATGAAATCCCATGCTACCTCAATCAAACTTTCACATTATCATAGTCACATCCGATGTATATATTTCCAGCTTTTAAATGGTTTCGTTGTGTATGTTTGTGTTGTGAAAAATAAAATCATTTTCAAAATCTGTTTTTACGTTTTTGTTGTGATTTTGGGTCCAAAATGTTCATATAGTAGAAGATCACCTACATCCAAACGAAATAAATATAATTAATTATGATGAATACGTTAAGTCTTGTTCATTGTTTTTCACTTTTATTAAATGTTTGATATTTCCGGTGGAAATGGTGGACTATCGGACACTCAAAATGCAGCATATTTCTCCCCAAGTGTCTGTCAAAATGCATTTTACGTTTCTAACTTGCAATATCAATATTTCAGCTCTCTTCACTCCAGAAAAGCGATCTCCCTGTGTGCGGGGGATCACAGGAGGGGGGGGGGGGAGAGCTGTGGAATGTGACTCCACACATTCCGATGGCCAATTAGTTTTAAACAAAGGGTCCCCTACATACATAGGAAACATGGGGGGGTTGGGGCATGGTCGGCGGTCACTCCTGATGAACCCACCAGGGCTGTTTCCTCAGAACGAGAGGAAAGTTTTTACCAGGACAGCTTTTTTAAGGGACAGCATCGCCCTGAGATCTATGCTGCTAATATGTTCATGGCCATAACGCCATTTGTAACATAGGCTATGGGAGAATGGTGAAAATAACCAACTGGACTGGGACCAATGGGAAAATGCCTCTTCCCCTCAATGTGAAGCAAAAGATTGAGTCCTATGTTTCCAATCGGTTCCCAAATCTGAACATTGACCAGTGGCATAAGATCAGGAGCCGAGTAAACGAGAGACTGAGGAGCCTCAGAAGAACAGATCCCGAAATCGCTCGTCCTGGTTTCCGCAGCAGATAGGCCTACAGCATGTGTCTGTTACTGTATGTCAGTTATTTTAAATAAAACGGTGAAAACTGAACTTGAAAATTGTTTCCTCTTTTTATTTTCTTTATTATTTTCGGGATGGGGAGACGTGTGTGATTAAAAATTTAATTCGCAGAAATGTAAAGTGATCTAACTACGGGAAGAGCCGTGTAAATGGGTGGCCATATGCATTTGAAAAGCAATATAAATCACACAGTTATTATGCAATAGGCTATAAAAGCACCACCGATTACCTTTCTCCAATTCAAACTCTTGACGGGAAAAAAGGAAGGTGTAAATGGTTGGGCTATACTGTACTGTATACATACAAAGGCCATTCAATAGACGTACAATATATAGTATTCGTTTATCAGAGTCGGCTTGACTCGGTTTGCATTCATAAAGAATGCACAAATGTGTTTAATCGTTAATGTCATAGTATTCGTTTATTAGTCCCCGAGGGGAAATGGGTAGCAACACATCACAGAGGCATTTAAAAAGTGAAGAAAATACATTCTGGAAATGTTCACATCAGGCACCTTCAAGTTAAACAATACTAAGTAAACAATTAACACAGTAAATTATGTGGATTAAATCACATTTATTTCGTTAAAAATAAACGAAATGACTCGGTTTGCATTCATAAAGAATGCACAAACGTGTTTAATCGTTAATGTCAGATATGTACTAAGTAAATAGCCTACATTAGTTCCTGCTCAAGATTAGATTAAACGTTATTGTTATTGTACAGATTACAGATACTGAGACAACGAAATGCAGTTTAGCTTCTAACCAGGTGCAACAAGCAGCGAAGTGGAAAGTAATGTACACAATCTACAGAATAAAATATATAATGAATTGAATGATGAATAAACAGTGAGGGGTATGAATACACTAGATATCAGCCTGTGAGCAGTATGAACAGTGTGTTAATCGTTAATGTCAGATATGTACTAAGTAAATAGCCTACATTAATTTCATGATGGATTAAACCACATTTATTTCGTTAAAAATAAACAAAATGATTAAATGCAGGGTGAATTGCCCTAATGTGGAACATTTTTGCATTTCAGACCTTCGGGAATATATTGCGACATGAAGCCGATACAATAAATCAAAATCCAGTAACATTCTGAAATCCCCAGGATGTGTCCTAATCAAACCAAAAGAGAACATGCAGATATTAAACTCATACAAGAAATGGTAGACATATTAGTACTCTTAGTGCCAAGTTGTCTCAGACAATCTGTTTTCCTAATGTGGGACAGTTCTGTGCAAAATGTGGGACACTGAAAAGTCTATATTAAAAAGCCTCAGTCACCTTCATTCATGTAATAAAAAAATCTGAGGCCAGTAACACTCAAAGCTACAGTAAATGTGCAATACCATGCTATGTTACTATTTATAATGTTATTGTTGTTACAACAGAAGATGTTTTTATTTAAATTGAAGTTAAATGCATCAATCTGGTGCACTGAGGGCAAAATTAGTAGATTTGTGGATACGGCTCTCAACACTCATATGAAACAGAACTGTTCTTACAATGTGTGTTGGAAGGTATTAAATTACTATGCATATTTTATTGTGTAAACATACAGCTGATCACCTGAGAGCTGCCGTTTCATTCAGAGCGTTTAAAAAAAACGACGGTCTGATTTCAACAACTCAATGTGTGATTATTATAGCAGTAATATTAGACACTAATAATACAGTACACTATGAACACTGTACATATTATTGTTTGTCCGTGGGATTAGGATGATCGGTAGAGAGAGCCGCTGCATTTTCCTCCGGTCGGATGTGATATAAAAA
>NW_027263119.1:51239-113739 GCF_902827115.2 Pseudochaenichthys georgianus
GCATTTTCCTCCGGTCGGATGTGATATAAAAACAAAGCGATTATTGTTGTTGTTGTAAACTCACGTGGATTAAATGTAGTGCATTCATTTCAACTCGCGAACATATGATACATTAAATGATCGCGAGGATGACGATCGAACATCGTTTGTTTGACCCTGGATGCATTTCCTGATCTAAAAACATAGCGATGGTTTTGTACTTACGCCAACGTGAATTAAACATTATTTTGTTAAATAAAAACATGGTGATGTTTAGTAAATGATTACATGTCTCTTACTTAGCACAGAATATGATCCTATCCGTGACATATGGATCTTAACAAATATCCGCTATATCAGATACCTGTAGATCAGCTGTTTATTTCACATGAGTTCCAGTGTGGCAGCTTTTCACGGCTCCCCCTGGTGGATCCATGATCCATTGCTGCTGGTTTCATTATAATTAAATGTATTTATCAAGGGGGCGTTTCAAGTCCTGCGGGGGGGGGTTTACTTTTCAGCAGGGGCCCACCCCGTGCCGATCACGGACCCGCACGGCTACATCTGTACGCTGTTGCGTTTCTGCATGTTGGGGTTTCCACTGTCTCTGAAATAAGATCCACGACGTGGAGAGAAATGCTGATTGGATGAATTTTAGTATTTTAAATCAATCAAACTTCAGTTATTTATATTCTAAGTGACGTCCATTTGCTCCTGGTTCAGGTGCAGGTCCTGGTTCAGGTTCAGGTGCAGATCCTGGTTCAGGTTCAGGTCCTGGTTCAGGTCCTGGTTCAGGTTCAGGTCCTGGTTCAGCTTCAGGTTCTGGTTCAGGTTCAGGTCCTGGTTCAGGTCCTGGTTCAGGTTCAGGTCCTGGTTCTGGTTCAGGTCCTGGTTCAGGTTCAGGTCCTGGTTCAGGTCCTGGTTCTGGTTCAGGTTCTGATTCAGGTTCTGGTTCTGGTTCAGCTGCGGTTCTGCTTCAGGTTCAGGTCCTGGTTCAGGTTCAGGTTCTGGTTCAGGTTCTGGTTCAGGTTCTGATTCTGGTTCAGGTTCAGGTGCGGTTCCGCTTCAGGTTCAGGTTCTGGTTCTGGTTCAGGTTCTGGTTCTGGTTCAGGTTCAGGTTCTGGTTCAGGTCCTGGTTCAGATTCTTTATCTTTACCCGTAGGTAGATTTAGTTTGCAGAGCTAAAGACAAGGGATCCACCCATCCTCCTGACACGCTCTAAAACAAACACAAACAACAGACACATCATTAATAATAAAGGACTAGTAGAAAGTGCACCCTGCGTCAGGAAGAGAAACACGAGACAACCATGGACATCAAAACTCTTATTAAATCAATGTTATCTGAGTGCGTGCTGCTATGATGTTGCTGCTGGGATAACGCTGTTTTCATTCGGCTGCGTTCAACTCTTTGGGACGAGCGCCCTCCGGCCGGAGGAAGAAGAGGCGTCTAGAGATAATGATCAGTTAGGTAACACACGTACAGCAACACAATATTCCTATTAGAGGTATCAAAGATATGTTATAACACATTCGCAGCAGTCGGTTAGCGGGAGATGATCTATAAGATTATTATTATCCGGTAATGGCTCTACAACACCATCAGCATCCTCTAGTTTACATTTCTTCTTTGTTTCTTTTTCTTTCCACCTTCCTTCTTTTTGTCTTTTTAGTTTTCCGTCCTATGGTCCCTTTTCTTTGCATTCGCATTCTGCGTTTGCTTTTAATTTTTCTTCTCCTTTTAATTTTGCTTTTTCTTTTTCTTCGTTTTTCTTTACTTTTTCTTTTCTTTTCTGCTAATTGTCGTTTGCGATCTTGGCGAGTGGCATGAGATATACTGTTTCTATAAAGGTTATCTATAATACCATCTTTTAAAGAAAGATATTCTTCATATGTCATGTTATCATGGTCCTCTTTTGTCCTAAAGACCTTACATGGATATGATATAGAGGAGAGCTCTTCTTCGGGAACATCCTCTCCCCTACTTTGTAACATCCAGTCATTAAGCCCATATCCGTTATCCTGGTGATAATAAGGGCAGGCTACATCAGACTTGGTTTTTCTCAGATCCATGGCTAGTTTTTAACGGTCGTCCTTAGTTTTATATGATTTGCTGAGTGGGTGGGACATATTGCGTTGAGTGGGAGGCTTCATCTGTAGAAAGTACTCTGTTTGAGGAGATTTCATTAGGATTCTGACTCTTAATGGCAGTTTGTCATTTTGAGGGTATTTCAGTGAAACAAGGCTGTTTTGAACATTTGACAGATTTATGCTTAAATTCTCTGGTAAAGTTACTGAAAGATACACTTTGTGTATAAAAGCTGAAAAGTAGATCATGAAGTACTTTGTGTCAGTAGATTTCGTTAAGAATCTTTGACAGATTTATGCTTAATTCTCTCAAGAAGGTTACCGAAAGATACACTTTTGTATTTAAAAGCTGAAAAGTAGATAATGAAGTACTTTTGTGTCAGTAGATTTGGTTAAGAATCTGACTCTTAATGGCAGTTTGTCATTTTGAGGATTTTCAGTGAAACAAGGCTGTTTTGAACATTTGACAGATTTATGCTTAATTCTCTGAGAAAGTTACTGAAAGATACACTTTTCTTTTTAAAAAAGCTGAAAAGTAGATAATGAAGTGTGCTTTGTGTGTACAGACACACAGAAAACACTGAAAAAACAACAAGAAGGACTGTAATACACATGTATCAGACACGCTCCCCTTGCTATAATGATGACAACAGTTTTTAGATGTAAAAAAACCCACTTTTTTATTTTTTTCACACACAAAATCAATAGTTATACTGATTGTAGCATCCCCAGGACAGTCTCCAGCTCAGAATTCCCCATATTACTGGAGATATCGCGATGGAGTTTTTTCACTTCAGTCAAAATATTCACGTGTATGCTGTTTTCGACGCAAAGATGCATTACATCTACAAACAGAGCATACAATGAGAGCACATGATACACTTTTGATGTTTGTTTCATTTCTGAGATAATGTTACAGAATGTTTCGGAAAATGAAGATTCCAGGACCACTTTAAATGTTTCGTTTACAATCGTTTCCCAATGACCTGGAATAGTACTGCCAGCGAACGATATCCAAAATGTCTTCCAGTTTACAAACTTCGGCCATTCTTTTTACACAGGGGTCACTACTCGTTCTGTTTTCAATCGTCCCCATCACCACACTTATTAAAAGGGTATTGACTACATTATGATAATATATACAGAGCGTTTTGCATAGTAGTTTCCCATTTTTATTTTACTTAAAGAAAAAAGTCAATGTATCGAACAAGTCCCTGGCTTCTCCATCCAATTGCTGGTTGTTAGTCTTCTTCTTCTCCATCCAACTCGGCATGGATCTTTTCAAGTCTCTCTTTGAGGCGTCTGCAATTTTTGAGATTGTGAAGAAAAGCCTCCGAAGCGCCTTGGATCCTCCAATCATCCGTGAAAATGTCTTTATCATTAAGAGTCTGGTCAATCTCAGTAATGAAGTCGGTGAGCCAGAGTATTTTCATTAACGCGTTGTAATTGTTTCTGAAGTAAAAATCGGACATGTCATTCAGAAAATCGTGTTGCCTCTGGCCGGGGTGACTGACTCGGCACCCGTTGCATATTTCTTCTCTGTACCGATGTATCACCCTCTCCACAATATCAACCAACACCGCTTTCACTGTGTCCATAAACAGAGACGTTTTGGCCCAAGGAGCAAAATCAGCATCAGTAGTATTGCAAGATTCGGGTTTCCCCTTGGTGGTGATGATGGTAGTCCAGGTCTGTTCCTGGCTACACCACGCGGGGGGAGTCTTGGCTTTTCTCTGCTCCATGGCTAGTTTACAACTGTCGTCTTAGCGAGGTCCTTCGTTTTAGATGATTTGCTGAGTGGAGGGTGGGGCTTATTGCGTTGAATGGTGGTAGTCAATTATAGAATTGAGGGTTTTTAGAAAAAAGTTCTTTAAGCGTCGTAGCTTTTTCATCTCATCTCCAGCAATAGGTCATCATTTAAGAACAAGTAATAGTTTTGTCAAGATTCTACAGAAAAAAGTCAAAAAAGTATAGTATGTCAGAAATATGGAAAAGTCATATAGTATGTTGAAAATCAAAAAAAGAAAACTCAATTCAATACAAATTAATGAATATTTTACCCTGTTCTAAAGTTTTGCACCCTTAAAGAAAAACCCCTTCCTTACCAACTACTTCATATTATACCCTTTGTTAAGTGTTGCGTACATCAGGGTGTATCTCAAAGTATCTTGGTAACATAAAATAACTAAAATATGTAAGTTTATCAGAAAAGAAAAAACCTTGTTTATCTGAACAAGTGTTGCATACACCAAAGTGTGTCTAAAAGTATCTTAGTAACACAAGAAAAAGAGAAGAAAGCGTTAATGTTAACAAAAACTGTATTGTTCCACTGAAATAATTAATAAATAATTTCAAAAAGTGCTCTTAAAAAGAACAAATGTATTCAGATAAAGTATTTTGTTAGACTATTAAGTCCACGATGATTTCATTTCATTTCATTTCAAACCTTTATTTATCCAGATTGGTCCCATTGAGATCATAGATCTCTTTTTCAAGGGAGACCTGCAGATTACATTTAACCCCTAACCCATTTGTATTATATGTTTGTTTTCCTAATAAAGCCAGAGCCACCTGAAATAATTTTGCCATGGCTGTAATGAAGGACTGAGCGTTGATTCTGTTTGCTTTTATACATCTTTGATTTCGTCTGCATCAACCCAGCTGTTGAATTTGTAGGGCCAATTATGCCAAGATACAAACATTTGTTTTTTCCCTCTCACCACACGCCTTTTTAGAATTTTCTCGACTTGAAAAGCCTTGTCATTGGCTATCTTCACTTTTTGTAACTCTTTCTCATAAAAAGTCCCCTGGATCTCTTCTCCATCATAATCTTTGAGCTTGTAAACAGGTGGCTGCCGAGGTAAGCCTTCAGACACCGTAAATAATTTGTCCGTATAACTCTGCTCATATTTTTTTTCGAATACTCCTCTCAATTTGGATATTCTTACAATCTCCCCCTCCTTAAAGTTCATTTTGACAGCAGCTTTTTTACGAAGGCTGGAGGGGTTATATAGATTCCGAAACACTTGAGCCTCATTTTCCTTGGTTACCTGCAGTGGGTTCATTTTAATACTTCGGTGATAACTATTATTGTAACTTCCAAGTAGTTCGGGTAAGACGTCTATATATCTATGAGTGTTTTTAGCTGTAAAATACCTCCACATTTTAGTTTTCAGCGTACGGTTAAATCTCTCTACCACACATGCCTTCATGTCACTGGCTGTTGCATAATGTGCAATACCTCTTTTCTTCAACAAGTTTTGAAAAACTTTATTAAAGAACTCTTTCCCCGCGTCTGTTTGTATCTTTTTAGGAATCTCGCTGTGTGTTAAAATTGTATCAAAGGCCTTGGTAACCTCAATACCCGACTTATTTTTTAATGCTTGAGCATAGGCTTTTTTCGAAAATACGTCTACGACTGTTAACAAATAATTAAAACCATCATTATATTCGGACAGCGACTGCATATCGCAGAGATCTGCTTGAAATTGTTGTAGCGGTCTGAGTACAAAAACTCTGTTTCTTACAAAATGCACCCGTGCCGGCTTATGCAAAAGTATATGCATCCTGCTCCGATAAATATTCTCTGACTTTCTCTACATTTACTTGTTTACCCATTTCATTCTGTACAGCTCTATGGAGTTTATCCACACCTCCTAAACTCCCTGATTAGATGGAGTGTAATAACCCTATGCATAACACGTTTCTCAGACATGTTTCCTGTTACAGCCCGATGAGGTAATGAGTACAACAGTTTTTCTTACAATGCATTTTATTGATATGTATATACAACATTTCTCCAAGCAGAGAATAATAAAAGGAAGGACACACTATATCAAGTAAAATTAAAATAAAACATACTTTAACGAAAAAGTATCAAAAATAAATAAAAACTCTTCCTAATGCTGCCAGAAGGCCCAAGCTGCTCTTGTAATCTTCAGTTGGGTCTCGTCGTTCTCTACAAGCTGTTCGTATAGCTTCTCGATTTTAGCATCAAAGAGTCTGGTGTTTCTGAGGTTGTGCAGAATCGCCTCGGTAGCTCCAAAGACTCTCCTCTCCGACACATGAAGGTGGTTCTGGTGCAGAGCGTCCCGAATGGCTGGAATGAAACGAACGGTCCACAGTCTCTTTACCACTTCATCATAGTTTCGATCCAGATAGTATTCACCGGTAGGTAATACACACTCGTGCTGCATCTGACTGGGCTGATCGACTTGACATCCGTTACATGTTTCCTTTCTGTAAAGGTATACGACTCTATCCAACAGATGAACTACAACTGCTATTCAGGAATGCCGATGTCCTAGCACGTTCTGTAGCATCACCCTCGGGAGCACAAGGAAAGCATGGTGAATCAATGCCTACTGCTGTTGATTCCTCTGGAGAGTCGTGAGTAGATGGAGGTTGATACATATTCAACCATCCTGTAATATCAATGCCAGCCATAGCGCTGTCCAGATCTGGTGTCCAAATTGTTGGTGAGGATGGCGGTCCTGTAGGCGTTGATCCAAGCTGCAGATCGTGGGGAGAGACTTGGTTTTTCTCAGATCCATGGTTGTTGCTCTCTAAAATATCCTTGAGGGTTCTCATTTTTAAATGATCTTGTGAGGAAAGGTGGGGCTTGTTGTGTTGAGTGGTAGGCGGAGCCCATTGGAGAAAAGTCAGAGTCTTTGGCAGTCAAACTATGTAGCTTTTAAAACTCAGTGATGCATAATACAGAAAAACTCCTTCATTTTACTTGAGGGCTTCAAAATGTATTTTGTACTTCGAAGGATACTTCATTAAAAGCTTCTAAATAATTCACAATCTGGGCTGTTATATAATAGAAAAAACAACAGATGCATAGAGGTTCTTTAACACACATCAAGCAGCATTAAACTAACTACATGATATTATAACATAAAAAAATAAAAGTACTACCAGATATCTGTGCCTGATGGGGGAAAAGCCAAGAGAGGCTGTCTAGATGGTTCGGATCTTACTTATAGGCAACGCAATATGTAAATTACTCTAGAAAGCGCCATAGGTGTTATTCCTGCTTGTTTAACAAATTAGCATTATATTGTACTTGGTTTTTATGGCAGAGCAAATACTTTTTTAGTGTAGGCTATTCTCCTGTATATAATATATATATAGATATATATATATATATATATGTATATCACACACCTAAATATATATACCACACATATATATACACACATATATATCTATATGTATATATATATACCCCTCTCCCTTCGGCCGCCATATGGTCATCTCCATAGGGGGTTTATGGTTTCCCCCCCCCCTGTCCTGACTTGTCTCAGACTGTTCGCAAAAGGCTGACTTTTTTAAATATATGTTTTTTAGATGCTTTACTTTGATTTATTTCATGTTATTTGCAAGTATTTGTAAGTTACATTCAATACTGTATACAGGATTAGGGGCACAGGAAGTGGGTTAGGAGGCGGGACATATGTCCTATGCATACTAATTGATTGAAACAAAAACAAAGAGGGTGACTTTTTTTAAACTTCTTCCTTCACCTTGAGGGGTAGCGATGCACACTCTTCTTTAATATCGCATGCTGTTTGTGTTTCTTTGCTTTTCTTTGCAAATATCTTGTGCGCCTCTGGTTCCACGATGGTTTCTTGATGCACTACTTCTTCCGATACAGTGGTTGCGTGTAGATCTCGGGAAGACACCAGAGTTAACACAGCCCAATCTGTTGAGGTCAGTGTCGCTTTAACACTACGGGGTCCATACGTTTCTCCATTCTTCAGATTGTAGAATACAGTTCATTAGCCATATAGTTGAATACATTTTCAGAGTCCATTCTTCGTGAAGTTCTTCGGCTGTAGGCGTCTGAACCCGGCATACAAACTGCATTCGTTTCTTGATTGGAGCACCCAACGGATGGCTGTAAGTTGTCACCGGTTGTCTCGCTGATTAAACTCATATCAAGACGTCTCTTGGCCATTTTCTCTCGACTTGAAAAATATTGAAGAGTGACCAAAAGACGCTGGCTTTTATTTAGCCAACCTCTAACGGGAGAGGGGTGAGGGGCGGGGAAAGTGTGTGTGTGTGTGTGTGTGTGTGTGTGTGTGTGTGTGTGTGTGTGTGTGTGTGTGTGTGTGTGTGTGTGTGTGTGTGTGTGGTGTGTGTGGTGTGTGTGTGTGTGTGTGTGTGGGTGTGTGTGTGTGTGTGTGTGTGTGTGTGTGTGTGTGTGTGTGTGTGTGTGTGTGTGGTGTGTGTGTGTGTGTGTGTTCCCCCTCCTCTCGGCCGCCATATGGTCTCTCCCCTCATGTCCTGACTTGTCTCAGACTGTTCGCAAAAACAGAGAGGCTGACTTTTTTTAAATATATGTTTTTTTTAGATGCTTTACTTTGATTAATTTCATGTTATTTGCAAGTATTTGTAAGTTACATTCAATACTGTATACAGGATTAGGGGGGGGGCACAGGAAGTGGTTAGGAGGCAGGACATATATCCTATGCATACTAATTGATTGAAACAACGGCATTTTATTTTTCTCATTTTTTTAATTTTAATTTTATTTAATTGTATTTAATTTTGTAAACCGGACGCGGGGGCGGGACATCCACCGGAAGTGGGGGCGGGACTTTCGGTCAAAAGGGGCGGGGCGACCTGTCACATTCCATGCATACTAATGTGATGAAAGTGGCATTTGTATAACTACTTACAGGGTCTCCAGGTGTATCTGCCTGAGGTACAGGGTCTCCAGGTGTATCTGTGTCTGCCTGAGGTACAGGGTCTCCAGGTGTTTCTGCCTGAGGTACAGGGTCTCCAGGTGTATCTGTGTCTGCCTGAGGTACAGGGTCTCCAGGTGTTGTCTGCTTGAGGTACAGGGTCCTCCAGGTGTATCTGTGTCTGCCTGAGGTACAGGGTCTCCAGGTGTATCTGTGTCTGCCTGAGGTACAGGGCCTCCAGGTGTGTCTGCCTGAGGTACAGGGTCTCCAGTAGTGTTAATTTCGTCAGCTATTTTTAATTTAGTTTAGTCTTAGTCCTGTGTTAAATTTCCTTTTTAGTTTTAGTCATATGTAGTCACCTTCATCCTGTTTTTATTTAGTCAAGATTTAGTCGACTAAAAGTCTGAGCATTTTAGTCTTATTTTAGTCAAAGAAAACGAATTATTTTAGTCTACTTTTTGTCAATGAAAACTGTTGAGTCTTTTTCAGTCATCAGATTATATAGAACATGTCAGTCAAACTAGTCTACCCAAAACCATAATTTGTCATTTTAGTATATAAATAAATAAGATGATCTATGTCCTTATTTGATGAAAAACTCAGGTTGACTGGTTAAGAAAGCAGCTTTGCAGAGAGTATCTGCTCAGGTTTGTGGTGTTTGTACCAGCTGTGTTTTGGCCGCATGCTTCCTTCTGATAAAACAATGCATTCGCTTTTTTTCTCCGCCTCATTGTAGCGAAATGGGCCCAAATATCACATCGTTTCTTTCCCCCAAGCAGTGGTGGCTTTAGACTTTTTCGTTGTCAGTCATTTTGACGGACAGGATCGTAACATTTCCATCATAATCCATTATTATCCGTCGAGTGCACAATGTATCACTCACTCGCGCTGACGGGGGGGTATTCGGTTAACGCGAGTGCGACCACTGCTCCTAAGCCCTGTTGTTGCCATTTTATTTTCTGTAAATAAGGTTAGTTAGACCATGAGTTAGACCATGAGTTAGACCATGAGTTAGACATAGTTAGACCATGAGTTAGACCACGAGTTAGACCACGAGTCAGACCACGAGTTAGACCATGAGTTAGACCCGAGTCTTCCTGACAGTTCACAGTGTGCCGCTGCCCGGTGTAATTCAAATGTACCACCGCGCGCAGCACAGAAACAGCTGCTGCTCTTGCCGCAGCACTGGAAATGGAACTGCTGGGAGAAAAACTGACTATCAGAGATGTAACGTTATCTTTGATAATATTTCGTCTACTCATTTTTCGTCAACGAAAGTAAAGAGAGATTTTGTCATAGTTTTTATTTAGTAAACTACATTTTCGTCTCGTCACTTTTTCGTCAACGATATTGCATGATGATTTCGTTACAGTTATTGTTTACTGCCGTCGGTGCCGTCTCGTCATCGTCTCGTTTTCGTCATGGAAAAAAAGGTTGTTGACGAACATATTTCGTCATAGTTTTAGTCAACGAAATTAACACTAGTCTCCAGGTGTATCTGTGTCTGACAACATTTGACTGTTTACTGTTAAAGTTGTTTGGAGGTCTTAAGCACACATTTTTAAGTCTTGTTTTTATTAATGAATCAAGGATATTTTTCATCGTCCATAATGTGACTGAATACTTAATACAAATATAATCTTAACCAGTTTCAATAAAACACCTGCAGACCCTTAATGTGTTATCTCTCTGAAGGCTTTCCATTTGAGACCCTTTCATCTCCCTCTGATGTTTCCACTGCTCTAATCCTGCAGCTGTGTGTGTGTGGGTGTGTGTGTGTGTGTGTGTGTGTGTGTGTGTGTGTGTGTGTGTGTGTGGTGTGTGTGTGTGTGTGTGTGTGTGGTGTGTGTGTGTGTGTGTGTGTGTGTGTGTGTGTGTGTGTGTGTGGCGCGTGTGTGTGGTGCGTGTGCGTGTGTGTGTGTGTGTGTGTGTTGTGTGTGTGTGTGTGTGTGTGTGGTGTGTGTTGTGTGTGTGTGTATGTGTGTGTGTGTGTGTGTGTGTGTGTGTGTGTGCGTTTGTGTGTGTGTGTGTGTGTGTGTGTGTGTGTGTGTGTGTGTGTGTTGATAGAGATTTTTGAGGGATAACTCGTCCGCTTTCCAAATCTCCGTGCGTCCCTAACAAGCTGGTTATCATACAGGAAGGAATCCAGAGCATACAATTAACCGTTAAACAATAATCTACTTTAATGGTAATATGACAATGCAATACAATCAATACATTACCATACAAAGCCATATCATATCATATGCGTAATGTTAGGAGTATGCCTACTCCTGGCCCTTGTTCACGGGCTGCCACGAACTTCCGGTCCGGGCGGCGCGAGAAGAGAGAGACAGAACAAAAAGCTGAATAGGCTTTCATACCAACAGAAACAGGAAGGGGTGGAGTTTACTCAGCCTCCACACACACACCGCCCCCCCCCCCACATTCCAGAGACCTCAGATGTGTCTTAAAGGATATTTAAGAGAACACAAATATTTCATCTGTCATATCTCCAACTTCTGGTTACACAGAATACAAAGTAATTAAACCCACACATATACTATTCAAGATATGTAGACTTCCCTGAAACATGACATGCTAGAGATCTTAAGCAGAATATTCTCTTCCCCCCACCTAGCACCCTGTCCTGCATGCCTACACCTCCCTCACAGGGCAATACAACCCTGTTTACTCTAAACAGCCCTTGTTTAGAGCCATTTTAGTCCTCACCTTTATGTAAGGATAAAACAGAGAAATCAATATCAAACACAAGTATTGTTTGAACAGTATTCACTTAACTGCTACTATTGATAATTACCAGAGAAACTCAAGGGACCTCTTTTAATATCTGGAAATTGCAACAAGACTTTCTGCCATTTCAAATAGAACACACTTCTTAAATATCAGATGCTGCAATCCCCCTTTTGCACTCTTTTAAAAGAGTGCAACTTACACAAGGCACTTGAAACATATCTACTGTGTCTGTCCCCCAATATCGTATAAATCCATCAGAAACTGAGATCCAAAGTACTTGAAATCGTGAAGGAACAGAACATCACTTCCCATGGCAGTGAAGGAACCATGAGGGGGGCAGCTGAGTGCTAAGAAGCAGTCTCCTGGTGGTGAATCATCAGCCCGCCTGCCCGCCCCCCCCCCCAAAGGAATAGCCCACACGACAGCTGATAGGGAGGGGGAGATGCGGCTTTCCCTTCACGGGTGGAACTGATCAGAGAGAAGTAGACTCCTCTGCTGCCTCGACAAGTCCCCCAGCCCACTGTCAGCCGCTTCCAAGTCGTCTGCTGCATGGATGTCCTCGAGGTCCTTCTCCTCCAGTCCGCTGATGACAGCATCCGTGTCGACCTCCATGACGAGACCCAGATCCGTCTTGATGTCGTCCCCTGGTCCTAGCAGGTGGTTTCAACGCTGCACACTGGCTCCCGTGGTACGAGCTGTCCCCCTTTCCTCCTATGCGGACGGCATGAGAGATCCGCTGGGTCACTCGGTCGGGGCCGGAGAGCCTGGGGTTGATCCACTTTGTCCTGATGAGCGTCAGCCTCCTGCGTCTCGGGTCCCCCTTTTGGCATCAACAACCTGTGTGGAGAAATCTGATACAAATCCCTCAAACCTACGCTCCGGGCTCTGGGGCCCTCGGCTGTTTGACCCACCAGTGCGTGGCCACTTGGAGCCTGTTGGTGGGGTGTCTTAAAACAACAGACGTCTGTGAACAGGTTTTCTAAATTAATTGTGCAGCTTCAGAATCTTAATACTTGGACTGTGCCAACTAAATAAGAACCCCAACATCTTTAGGTAAACTAAATAACATATTTCAATAGCTCTGAATTTCTGACAAGCATCTGTGTTTATTTTTAAATGAAATCCTTGAGATCCCATTAAAAATCTAAGTATGATTTGAACTGCTAATGTTTCTGGTAAAGAAACACACTAATGTTATGGATTCAAAAACAACCAAAATCACAATACTAACAAAGTGAAAGGCTTCCTGGTGATACTGCTTCTACCCGTCAGTGCTTAGATATTATCCCGCTGAAAAAATGAATACAGAATTCCAACAAACTGTCATCAAATGTCTTTCTATTATAAATGTAGATGAAATGTATATCCTCATAATGACCTAAACAATAAAGTCTATGGCTTTTACTTCTTTACCAGACTAGTTACATGATGTTGTCTAAATTAAATTGTGTCTCATTACATTACTATGTTTTAGCTTAACTGTAAATATGTTCTTTCTACATTTCAAACCTCAGTTACTTTAATACCTGTTGACACATTAGTTGAAACTTTACTCACAGGTCAACTTCTTCAGTATTCCATTCTGGACTTACATCTCTCTGGTAGCCCCTTGGCCACTGATTCTTTATCTGTGTTACCTGCTATAACTCAATCAATATTAGAGACATGTCAACATTCATTCAAACAGCCTCTTATCCCAGATATGGAGCAGGTCAATTCTAAAACTATCAATCAATGGTCAGATTGAACAATCGAGTTGGGGCAGCAGGTTCCTTTCAGTCCCTAAATGAAAAATGTACATTGTGAAGTTTACACTCCCCCTTTTTTACACATTAACTCATGTGTAAACAAAATCCTGTATGGGAAGAAAACCTTCAGGTCATAATGGATTATAAGAAAATACCAAACATTTTTCCCAATGTACATCCATCATTTCCACAGTAAACACTTCAGTGAAATTAAGTGTTTCTCTCCCTCATTCAGTCCTAAAAGAAACAGAATCTTCATGTTTTAGTTTGAGTTTCACATTCTGCAAACTGCCACCTCCTGTGGGAGTGAAATATCATCAAGCAGATTAGAAACGGGTCACATGTGCGGTTTCCCCTTTTGTGGAATTGTAGGAAACCTCTCATTTCACACAGAGCCCCAGAAATAATGTGTTAGTCCAAAAACATGCTTGATTAGTCATTGTTTTAAATCATGCCGTTGCACTGATCAGATGCAGACATACACTCACTCACACTCACACTGTCAGGTTGTAAAGTCAGGTTTGGTCAGGTACACCTCAGAGTCAGTCATTGAGAGTGCCTTCCCAAGTTACCCTGTCGGTCAGGGTCAAAGGTCAGTTTGTCTCAGTCTTTCTGGCCATGTGTCGTGCTCTGCAGAGACTTTTATGTTCCAGCACAGGCCAGCATCCTCCGTCTATAAAATCTGTATATATGGAGCGCCATCATTTATTAATTCACAATTACAACTATAATGTCCAAGATATCTCCAACCCCTCATTGGAACAGCTGTTTCCCACATTCCCTGAAAAGTGTCTAGCCAAAAAAATGTCACTTCCTTAGAGTACTACTACTACTACTGCAATTCATTTACACCTAATTAGTATTAAAATGACTAATAGATCTATTTCAGAAACTTGTGTACATAACTATTATCTTGTGTCAAAACATCACTAGGATCTGTGTAGCTCTGCTATGCATTTCATAGCTCATCTTCAATTCTGGGTCCACCTAAAAATCAATGTTAACTCTTTAGCAGTGTGTGGACCTTGGGTGTCCGAACATGCAACAATTACTCCCTCCTTTATCAAGGATTTAAAAACAGAAGTCATTTCATATTTCCATCTTAAAGCCCTCCTATGATAATAACTATGCCACATTGGTGAAATCAATTCTTTAGATTGGAATACTATATCTGGCTTGGCACTAGCTCTCCCTTTAACATTATCCATACAGATAAAGATTTGTCTTATAGAGTGGTTCCTAAAACTATCCCTTTAATGGTGATCAATATTGTAACAAATGAGATCACTACTTTATTCATACGTGAATAAAAATCTGTTAAAGGATATTTTGTTAACATGATGAAAAGATTGAAGAATATGGTTCTACTCTGTACTCCAGAACCCACTGAAGTTAATTCAAGTTCTTTAAACGTGCGTTTTGTGAATAAGTGTGTTTATGTGTAAACTCACTCATTCCCGTTCTCCTTTTCTCCTTTTCTCCTCCTCTGGTTTTCTCAAGCCGTGACCCCGGCCTCCTCACTTCTAATCGACCATGCCAACTCCCCTGATTCTGTCTTCTCTTCAGTCTATCAGCTGTAACTCCATCCGCTGTAACTCTTTTAGGCAGCCATTGGCCCAGTTACATCTGCAGCCCCCATCATGCCACTGTTCTTGTACTGCTTTGCATTTCATCTCCTCCTTCACAGTCTCTCTGCTGTTTTTATGGAGGGCGGATTCTGCTTTCATGTCCCACACTTTGCTCTTGTGCCAAATCTCATGGCTCAGCTTGGAACTTCATGGTCCCGTCTGAGGGACTGATGAGCGTAGATCTCTGCCTGTCAGCAAGCTGTTTGGTTATGGGTGCCACAGGTGGAGATAGTTCTGGCTGAAGTCTTGTTGTTGTTGTTGTTGTTGTTGTTGTTGTTCCAGCTCTGGTTCTCTGTCTGTTCGATGGAGAAGGAGGAGCCTCCTGTTGGGTTAGGTCTTTTGTCTGCTTGGAGGGTCGGCTTCTTGGCTTTTCTAACTCAGAGGGGGAGTCCAGATCTCGGGACGCATTACCTCCAACCCTTTCCACTCTGACTCTTTCTAATCATACTATCTGTCTTAATTGTTAAATGCCATCTAAACAACATAACTGATGTTTACTAATGATATTACAAAAACTCACTCTAAAAATTGTTTCATCCATTGCTACATATTTACCCAACATAACTCTTTCAGGAAACCATTTTCTCCTATAAATTGAAAAACTGACATGTTTCCAGCATCACATATTCCACACACTACGAAAGAACATCTTCATATTTTAAATCCCACTTTTACTTAGAACAATAGAAAACCTGCAGAGCACACTAATCCGATCACAGTAATGTAATTTGACCCAAATGTAGGACCATGTCGTTCCTAAAAAATGTTAGCAAACTCCTACAACATTTATAGATAAATTGATTTAGCAAAATGAAATGTTATGTAATTCAAATTGTGACAAAAGAACAATGATTTGTCTTACACAAGATTGTGGTCTAACAGAATGACTCCTGACCTCATGGGGTCAAATTACTTGGATGCTGCTCCTCCTGAACATGTGGCCTGAAGAACAAAAGGACCTCTTACTCATTAACCCAATGGACTCTCAGAGATTAGATATAGCCCTGTGACAAATAAACCACATGCTTGTGGGTACATCATATTTTACACAATATAACACAAAACAACACTACATTAAGACAATAACCACTCAAATGAGCCTTGGTGAAAAGCATGAAAGACAAAACAACTTAATCTACTCTCATTGTTCTTTCCACCCTCAATATGCCAACTTGCTGGCCCACTAGTTTAGCCTCACTGTTGCATGACAATATATATTTCTCACAGTGAGCTCGCCATCCAATGCCCAACAAATTATCATCTCTCCATGTCCAATCTAGGTGGAATAATCCACTATTATGTTCAATTTGAATCAAACTTTAACCTGCATGTACTTCATATACTCAGCAAAACCCATTCTTACTTCCCCTCAACGTTACTGTATGCAATTAATTGCTCTGAAATATAAGTAAAATTCTCAGTAAATGACGAATACCACGAAATTCACAATGCAATGTTTCTTATTTATTTAAATGTACAAGCCTTTTCTTTAGCCCCCTGTTTGATTCCACTTAAAATCAATCTCTTAATCTGTTCCCATTGCTCCCGGTAACTCCCTGGAATTTCAGAATTGTCTTAACCATTCTGACGTTCCATATTCACTTCGCTTTTATTTATCTGACTTAATTAATATGTGTTCACTTGTATTAATATACTGGGCTATTGTCGTTGTTACTATTAATGTGCTTTCCTTCTTCAATACCGGCCAGCAATGTAATAAAAAAATGTCAAGGGTGTGTTACCCCCTTTCAGCAGCAGACCACAAATGAGCTTCACTCTTCTGAGTGCATTGTCTGAGTTCCACAGACAATCGCTCACACAGGTATTTTAGGTAAAAATCACACAGATTTATTCCCCGTACAGTTTGTCCAGCTTGATAATGTGATGTTTATTTCAACAGACAAGAAAGACCTCAAATGATGCTTCGACACTCATAAAGAATGTGACCATTCCATGGGGCATAAAACCCAGGTCGTAACGAGCCCTTTATCACACGTTAGCTTTTCAAATTAAGTTTACAGACAAAGGGAAACGAGAGCCGGTCCCGTCACAATTTCGGTGAGGTTCGCGTTCTCTTTCCCCGATTCAACATATAACAGACCTCTGGCTTTTAGCTTTCAGCCTTGGTCTGTTATTTAACCCCAGTTTTAAACGGCGACCCGAGCTAAAATATCGAGTTTCCAGGTTTTGTCGTGCAGGAATAAAACCTCGCAACCCACAAACTGCACCGTCTCCACGCCACTCAGTAATAAGCTACCTGTAGATCCACGCCAAACTGCTCTATTTACGTTACGCAGGACTTTCTGTCTACCTGGCGATCAACGTTCACGTTTTGTATACAACTTTCCTAACATAGAAAAATATGCATTGTATATTCCATTTAAACTTTAAAAACACTGTGAAATGCCTACAGACAATCCTAAAGTTTTAGCATATCCAATTACAGACAGTTGATTTTCATAGCAGGCGTCTGCATACCTTATTTTGTGCAGGGCCCTGCTGATTGTCTGAGATGTTTGAAAGCGTTTGTTCCCGACCCATTCCGGTCGTCCGGATTCTTCCACAGCTTTGTTTATCAGGCACGTCGAGTCACCATTTGATAGAGATTTTGAGGGATAACTCGTCCGCTTTCCAAATCTCCGCGCGTCCCTAACAAGCTGGTTATCATACAGGAAGGAATCCAGAGCATACAAGTATCCGTTAAAAACAATAATCTATTTTAATGGTAATATAACAATGCAATACAATCAATACATTACCATACAAAGCCATATCATATCATATGCGTAATGTCAGGAGTATGCTTACTCCTGGCCCTTGTTCACGGGCTGCCACGACCTTCCGGTCCGGGCGGCGCGAGGAGAGAGAGACAGAACAAAAAGCTGGATAGGCTTTCATACCAACAGATACAGGAAGGGGTGGAGTTTACTCAACCTCCACACACACACACACACACCCCCCCCCCCACATTCCAGAGACCTCAGATGTGTCTTAAAGGATATTTATTTGCTTCCAAAGATAACACAAATATTTCTCTCATATCTCCAACTTCTGGTTACACAGAATATAAAGTAATTAAACCCACACATATACTATTCAAGATATGTAGACTTCCCTGAAACATGACATGCTAGAGATCTTAAGCAGAATATACTCTTCCCCCACATAGCACCATGTCCTGCATGCCTACACCTCCCCCACAGAGCAATACAACCCTGTTTACTCTAAACAGCCCTTGTTTAGAGCCATTTTAGTCCTCACCTTTATGTAAGGATAAAACAGAGAAATCAATAAAAAACACAAACACAAGTATTGTTTGAACAGTATTCACTTAACTGCTACTATTGATAATTACCAGAGAAACTCAAGGGACCTCTTTTAATATCTGGAAATTGCAACAAGACTTTCTGCCATTTCAAATGTAACACACTTCTTAAATATCACATGCTGCAACACACACACACACACACACACACACACACACACACACACACACACACACAAAAAGCCATTGACCTCCAGATCAAGGGACAGGAAGTGGTAAAGCGCTGCCTCATGTCTTGTTGGGACTCATTCCTGAACCTCTCTTATTGACGGTGTATTTCTACACTGCTTCCCCTCCTCTTCCCCCGATGGACTTCAGCTAAAGGTTCTTTATTGTGTCATACGAACATAGCTACAGTGTAGTTATGCCCGTAATTCTTAGGCCCTGATGGTCTTCAGCTCCTGCTGGACGGTGCTCTGAGTCCCCGTGGTGGAGGATGACTGCGCCTCCTCTTCCCCCCTGCAGCAGCGCAGGCTCCTGGGCAGCGAGTCGCAGAGAGCCCTCCGGAAGGTGGAGCTGGAGAACACGTAGACCACGGGGTCCAGAGCAGAGTTCAGGAAGTTCATCCCCAGAGACACGATGGTAATCTGGGTGAAGGAGTAGAAGGAGGCGCAGTCCCAGGGTCTGAAGGAGGTGATGAACCAGAGGCCGATGGTGGAGAGGGTGGTGGGCAGGAAACACAGCGTGAAGACCAGCACGATGGCCACACACACACGCATCGCCTTACGCACCTAGTAAGGAGTAACATTAAAGCTTTATTAGTACTGCACTTTGCATACACCAGAATCGAAAAATGTGTACAAAAAACATGTTAAAATATTCAGAAAAAAGCAGAAAATTGAAAAAATTATATTTAAAACGTTACACACAAATGTCCAATATACACACACACACACACACACACACACACACACACACCCATACACACAAACCCGGTAATGTTGAGTACCCAAACGTTTTATGATGGAAATGTAGAGTAGGGTCTCCATAGAACTGCATGCTGCTAACCTGCATATGTTGGGACATTTAAAAAAGGTTCACACTGCTGGACTAGAAGGGATAGAAGGAGGTAAAAGGTCCATCCATCCATCCATCTTCTCCGCTTGTATCCGCGATCTCGTTCTTTCGGTCATGACCCATCCTTCATGACCATAGGTGAGGGTAGGAACGGAAATGGCCCGGTAGACAGAGAGCTTTGCCTTCTGGATCAGCTCCCTTTTCGTCACAACGGTGCGGTAAAGCGACTGCAGTACCGCTCCCGCTGCTCCGATTCTCCGGCCCATCTCACGCTCCATTGTTCCCTCACTCGAGAACAAGACCCCGAGATACTTGAACTCCTTCACTTGGGGTAAGGACTCATTCCCTACTTGGAGTGGACAGTCCATCGGTTTCCTGCTGAGAACCATCGCCTCAGATTTGGAGGTGCTGATCCTCATCCCAGCCGCTTCACACTCGGTTGCGAACCGATCCAGTGAGTGCTGAAGGTCGCAGACCGATGAAGCCATTAGAACCACATCATCTGCAGAAAGCAGCGGTGCAATCCTTAGTCCACCGAACTGCAGACCCCCTCCCCCACGACTACGCCTCCAAATCCTATCCATGTATATTACAAACAGGATTGGTGACAAAGCGCAGCCCTGGCGGAGGCCAACCCTCACCGGAAATGGGTCCGACTTCCTGCCGAGGACCCGGACACAGCTCTCGCTTCGGGAGCACAGAGATTGGATGGCCCTGAGTAGAGACCCCCTCCCCCCATACTCCCGCAGCACCTCCCACAGTAACTCCCTGGGAACTCGGTCATACGCCTTCTCCAAGTCTACAAAACACATGTAGACCGGATAAGCGTACTCCCAGGCCCCCTCCAGGATCCTTGAGAGTAAACAGCTGATCCGTTGTTCCACAACCAGGACGGAATCCGCATTGTTCCTCCTCAATCTGAGGTTCGACAATCGGCCTGACCCTCCTTTCGAGTACCTTGGAGTAAACTTTCCCGGGGAGGCTGAGTAGTGTGATGCCTCTGTAATTGGCACACACCCTCTGAACCACCACCCCGGTCTGCCACTCCTTCGGTAATGTTTCCGACTTCCACGCAACGTTGATGAGACGTGTCAACCATGACAGTCCCTCAACACCCAGAGCCTTCAGCATTTCCGGGCGGATCTCATCCCCCCCCGGGGCTTTGCCACTGTGGAGTTGTTTGACGACCTCAGTGACCTCCCCCCGGGAGATTGGTGTTGATCCCCCGTCATACTCCAGCTCTGCCTCTAACATAGAGGGCGGAGTTGTCGGGTTCAGGAGTTCCTCAAAGTGTTCCTTCCAACACCCTAACACTCCATCAGTTGAGGTCAATAACGTCCCATCCTTACTGTACACAGCTTGGATGGTTCCCTGCTTCCCCCTCCTGAGGTGTCGGACAGTTTTCCAGAACAACTTTGGTGCCGCCCGAAAGTCCTTCTCCATGTCTTCTCCGAACTTCTCCCACACCCGCTGCTTTGCCTCGGCCACGGATGAGGCAGCTGCCCTTCAGGCCTGCCGGTACCTTGCAACTGCCTCGGGAGTCCCCCGGGATAACAAATCCCTGAAGGCCTCCTTCTTCAGTCAGACGGCTTCCCTGACCACCGGTGTCCACCAGGACGTTCGAGGGTTACCGCCCCTTGAGGCACCTAGGACCTTGAGACCACAGCTCCCCGCTTCGGCAATAGAGGCTTTGAACACCGACCACTCTGGTTCAATGTCCCCAAACTCCACAGGAATGCCCGAAAAGCTCCGCCGGAGGTGTGAGTTGAAGGCCTCCTGAACTTGGGCCTCCTCCAGACGTTCCCAGTTCACCCGAACTACACGTTTGGGCTTACCAGGTCTATCCAGAGGCTTCCCCCGCCACTCGACCCAACTCACCACCAGATGGTGATCAGTTGACAACTCCGCCCCTCTCTTTACCCGAGTGTCCAAAACATACGGCCACAGGTCCGATGATACGATAACGAAATCGATCATGGACCTTCTGCCTAGGGTGCTCTGGTACCACGTACACTTATGAGCATCCTTATGTTCGAACATGGTGTTTGTTATGGCCAATCCATGACTAGCACAGAAGTCCAGTAACAAACCACCACTCCGGTTCAGATCAGGGGGGCCGTTCCTCCCAATCACGCCCCTCCAAGTGTCTCCATCATTGCCCACATGTGCGCTGAAGTCTCCCAGTAAGATTAAAGAGTCCCCTTCAGGAGCCCCATACAGGACTCTTTCCAGGGTCTCCAAGAAGGCCGAATACTCTGAACTGCTGTTGGGTGCATAAGCACACACAACAGTCAGAGTTTTCCCCATAACCGGCAGGCGTAGGGAGGCGACCCTCTCGTCCACTGGGGTAAACTCCAACAACGAAGCACCTAACCGGGGACTTGTGAGTATCCCCACACCCGCCCGGCGCCTCACACCTTGGGCAACTCCGGAGAAGAATAGAGTCCAACCCCTATCCAGAAGTAAGGTTCCAGAGCCGACGCTGTGCGTAGAGGTGAGCCCAACCAGATCCAACTGGTACCGCTCCACCTCCCGCACAAGCTCCGGCTCCTTCCCCCCCAGAGAGGTGACGTTCCACGTCCCCAAAGCCAGCTTCTGTCACCCGGGTCTGGTCCGTCGAGACCCCCCACTTTCACTGCCACCCTTCTGGCAGCACACCCGACCCCATCGCTGTTTCCCATAGGTGGTGGGCCCGCGGGACGGAGAAGCGGAGGTGTTGCCCACGTTGCCTTTTCAGGCTGGGCCCGGCCGGGCTCCGTGGCAAGCCCGGCCACCAGACGCTCGCCGACGAGTCCTCCTTCTGGGCCTGGCTCCAGAAGGGGAGCCCGGGCTTCCTCCGGGCCGGGTATCCTCACTTCTTGTTTTTTCTTTCATGAGGTCTTTTGAACCAATCTTAGTCTGGCCCCTTGCCTGAGACCAATTTGCCATGGGAGACCCTACCAGGAACACAAGGTTCCAGACAACACAGCCCCCAGTTTCATCAGGGCACACAAACCTCTCTACCACGGTGAGGTGCTGGTTGTTCAGAGAGGTAAAAGGTATGATAGATAAATCCCTCTCTGTGAAATAAAGGAAAGAACAAAGACAAACCTTCTCCGGGTTCCCGATCTGTCGTCCTCGCAGGAAGCTGTGGATCCTGACGGAGCAGAAGAGCAAGATGGCGGCCGGCAGGAAGAACTCCAGAACCGTCAGGATGCGGTGCATCTTCAGCAATATGAGGATGGAGCGAGACGCCTCCTAACAGGACGTGAAGAAGAAGCACATCCTTTACTCAAGTAGAAGTACACATCCTGTACTCAAGTAGAGATACTCGTGTTTAAAAATACTCTGGTAAAAGTAGAAGTACTGACTAAACTTCTTTACTCAAGTCAAAGTAAAGAGGCTTTGAAGTGTACTTCAGTAGAAAGTACCCATAACTAGCAGCTGCTTTAAAGAGTACCTGACCTCCCTTTATATTAATAGAACAATAATGTCGTTGTTAGCTAATGAATGTTTCCATGCTGAACAACGGCAACATGACAACGTTTCCATTGGTCCCTCTTCTTTAGAGAAGACCAGGAAGTGATGGATACACGGATCGTGTTCCAATCAATAGGCACGCAATGACTCTACAGAGTAATGATCACGCACCAACACACATTCAGACTAAAGGAACCAGCTGTTTGGAATATGAGAGAAGTAGAAAGTACAGGTATTTGAGTTCAACATGAGAGAAGTAGAAAGTACAGGTATTTGGGTTCAACATGTAAGAAGTAGAAAGTACAGGTATTTGAGTTCAACATGTAAGAAGTAGAAAGTACAGGTATTTGGGTTCAACATGTAAGAAGTAGAAAGTACAGGTATTTGAGTTCAACATGAGAGAAGTAGAAAGTACAGGTATTTGAGTTCAACATGTGAGAAGTAGAAAGTACAGGTATTTGTGTTCAACATGTAAGAAGTAGAAAGTAAAGGTATTTGGGTTCAACATGAGAGAAGTAGAAAGTACAGGTATTTGAGTTCAACGTGTGAGAAGTAGAAAGTACAGGTATTTGTGTTCAACATGTAAGAAGTAGAAAGTACATGTATTTGAGTTCAACATGTAAGAAGGAGAAGGTACAGGTATTTGTGTTCAACATGTAAGAAGTAGAAAGTACAGGTATTTGAGTTCAAAATGTAAGAAGTAGAAAGTACAGGTATTTGAGTTCAACATGTAAGAAGTAGAAAGTACAGGTATTTGGGTTCAACATGTAAGAAGTAGAAAGTACAGGTATTTGAGTTCAAAATGTGAGAAGTAGAAAGTACAAGTATTTGGGTTCAACATGTAAGAAGTAGAAAGTACAGGTATTTGGGTTCAACATGTAAGAAGTAGAAGGTACAGGTATTTGGGTTCAACATGAGAGAAGTAGAAAGTACAGGTATTTGGGTTCAACATGTAAGAAGTAGAAAGTACAGGTATTTGAGTTCAACATGTAAGAAGTAGAAAGTACAGGTATTTGTGTTCAACATGTAAGAAGTAGAAAGTACAGGTATTTGTGTTCAACATGTAAGAAGTAGAAAATACAGGTATTTGAGTTCAACATGTAAGAAGTAGAAAGTACAGGTATTTGGGTTCAACATGTAAGAAGTAGAAAGTACAGGTATTTGAGTTCAACATGTAAGAAGTAGAAAGTACAGGTATTTGGGTTCAACATGTAAGAAGTAGAAAGTACAGGTATTTGGGTTCAACATGAGAGAAGTAGAAAGTACAGGTATTTGAGTTCAAAATGTAAGAAGTAGAAAGTACAGGTATTTGAGTTCTACATGTGAGAAGTAGAAAGTACAGGTATTTGTGTTCAACATGTAAGAAGTAGAAAGTACAGGTATTTGAGTTCAACATGTAAGAAGGAGAAAGTACAGGTATTTGTGTTCAACATGAGAGAAGTAGAAAGTACAGGTATTTGAGTTCAAAATGTAAGAAGTAGAAAGTACAGGTATTTGAGTTCAACAAGTAAGAAGTAGAAAGTACAGGTATTTGAGTTCAACATGTAAGAAGTAGAAAGTACAGGTATTTGTGTTCAACATGTAAGAAGTAGAAAGTACAGGTATTTGAGTTCAACATGTAAGAAGTAGAAAGTACAGGTATTTGGGTTCAACATGTAAGAAGTAGGAAGTACAGGTATTTGGGTTCAACATGTAAGAAGTAGAAAGTACAGGTATTTGAGTTCAACATGTAAGAAGTAGAAAGTACAGGTATTTGGGTTCAACATGAGAGAAGTAGAAAGTACAGGTATTTGGGTTCAACATGTAAGAAGTAGAAAGTACAGGTATTTGTGTTCAACATGTAAGAAGTAGAAAGTACAGGTATTTGAGTTCAACATGTAAGAAGTAGAAAGTACAGGTATTTGGGTTCAACATGTAAGAAGTAGAAAGTACAGGTGTTTGGGTTCAACATGTAAGAACTAGAAAGTACAGGTATTTGAGTTCAACATGTAAGAAGTAGAAAGTACAGGTATTTGGGTTCAACATGAGAGAAGTAGAAAGTACAGGTATTTGGGTTCAACATGAGAGAAGTAGAAAGTACAGGTATTTGAGTTCAAAATGTAAGAACTAGAAAGTACAGGTATTTGAGTTCTACATGTGAGAAGTAGAAAGTACAGGTATTTGAGTTCAACAAGTAAGAAGTAGAAAGTACAGGTATTTGAGTTCAACATGTAAGAAGTAGAAAGTACAGGTATTTGAGTTCAACATGTGAGAAGTAGAAAGTACAGGTATTTGGGTTCAACATGAGAGAAGTAGAAAGTACAGGTATTTGGGTTCAAAATGTAAGAAGTAGAACGTACAGGTATTTGTGTTCAACATGTAAGAAGTAGAAAGTACAGGTATTTGTATTCAAAATGTAAGAAGTCAAAGTAAAAAGTCGTCAGAAAAATAAGTAGTGGCGTAAAGTACTGATACCAGAAAGATGTACTTAAGTGCAGTAACAAAGTATTTGTTCTCCACTACTTCCACCTCTGCTAGCAGGTCTCTCACCTTGTAGGAGGTGAAGAAAAAGCACTGCGAGCGATGGCCGCGCCTCTTGATGTGGTTGAAGGCCAGCATGGGAACACGGGGGCCGATCACCAGAAACCACACGACCAGAGACACGAACGCAGCCTGACGCCTCGTCATGAGGTTCACCCGGTGGTGAGGGTGGACCACCTGCAGTGAGAGCTAACGTTAGCATTCTGGCACCATTTTAGGATGAAAACACACAAGAAATGATATTCTTCGTACAGAAATCACGAGAGAATTCATTATTTTGAGACCAATTTTGAGATTTGTCTCTCTTTGCAACTCTTTTGAAACACAGAGTGTTAACGTTAGCTAAACCCTGTCAACACACGACTGTTGGCGGTAGATGTGATCCCCTCACCTTGAAGTAGCGGTAGATGTTATCCCCTCACCTTGAAGTAGCAACACATCCTCACTCCCAGGTCGGTCGGTCTATGTTGACGTTATGTCAAGTCCCCTGTGTCGGCTTTTTTCAACGCAAGGGGGGGGACCTTAGAGTACATTTTCAACGCAAGGGGAGGGGGCCCTTAGCGTCCATTTTCAGCTTTCCGGGATGTCCATATGCTTCTATGGACGCTCATGGAAGCACGGCATTCGTTTGTGTCGACTGCCCTTAAAGGCAATGTGAGCATCCATTCTCATTGGATAACGGAGAATTGTACACCCGGAAGTAAGTATTCCCCTTACTGACGATTGATGTTACAGTGATATCTGCACCACTCATCGCCTAAAAAACACCAGAGTATCCTTGTTAATTACACAACATTGATTGGTTTAAATTGTGTGCAATGCTTTTGTATTTTTCCCCTTCGATTCGGAGAAACAAATCTTTTTTCTGAGTAAAGGACGGCAGAAGACACTACACTACCCAGAATCCCCAGCTATCGTTTGGACAACACCATGTGCTCTGTTTGATATCACGTGATCTTCAAATTTCTCCCTGCAGAAAAAAAAACATGGCCGAACTTCGTTTTATTCTCGGTGTAAAATGTCTATTTCAAAGTTAGTTTGGCCATTAAAATGCGTTTTGATGTCATTTGATGCGAGAAATATGAGTTGTTATTTCAGATTATGTGTGCAGTGGATGTACATGATCTTTAGTTTGCTAGTTATTATGAAGATTACGTCAGGAAATTGCGTCCATAACGTTTTCATTGTTACCAAGGTGGTTGCTAGGGACGCTGCTATCGATATTATTTCTGTTATGTTGTGTAACTGTTTAATGGTGTTATCTTTATTGCTACCCCCTTCCCCGTCAATGTATAGTGTTGGTCCACAGCGCAAACTTATTAGTCTAAAGATACGTTATTTTCTCCTGTGCAATTCCAGTCTCACATCTCACAGCACATCGTCATTAATAAATACCGGAAACAGACCGAAAACATTTAAAAAAAATAAAATAATACTTTATTCCGAGTGTTCTTGCTTTTCTCTTTGGAGATCATCACATACCGGCATTGTAATACACGGTTCGGCTGCATTAAATATTACATATCTGCCGTAGGTCTGTATTTATAGAGCCCTGATGAGAAGACAAACATGAGGAACTGAAAACGTGACGTGGATCATAAATATATCAGCCATTAAACAACATCTTACATTTCTTTTCACACAATACGTCTCCTTGCAGTATCAACACTAGTTCAGCTCACTTTTATATTTGATCCAGTTGGTAGATAGGCTGTATTTACACCATAACGGTGCACAGCTGATATAAAGGGACACCTGGTGGTTAAAACATGTTATTGAATTTCATTATTTTTATTATTAGATATTAATAGGATCCCTATAAAGTATATTCTTTACTCGTTATTCTCTACTAATAGTTAATTAAAGACTGTATATAATGACTATTTTGCACATCCCTTTCAAGATTTCATGATTTTCTAAGGTTTATTGACATATTATATAGGCCTACACAACTGTGGTGTAGTTCTGCACTGAATGAAAAACTTGGGTTGCAGGTTCCTCAACAGTGCATTACAAGACATCTATCAATATTTGTGCATACCTCCAGCAATGTTAACTATGTTGAAGCACTTATTTTAACTGATATTATACATAATGTATTATACTCTTATAAGATGTATGTAGATATTTCATCTCCGGCCTTGTCAGGTATTGAACAATCAATAAATAAAGAACACATAATTGTTAAATATAAAACACAGAATTTGTGTGATTATACTAAATGATTTACAAATAAACACCACTGCATATTTACAACTGTTACACATGCTGATGTAACGCAAATGTTCCAACTTGGGATCAATAAAGTATATCTTATCTTAAGCTGATCGAGAGACATTGACTCCTGACTAGTGTTGCACGGTGTACCGATACTTGAAAGGTATACCGCGATACTCTGCCGTTAAAAACGTTACGATTCCTCCGTTTCATTAGTATCGGTACTTTAAGAATGACGGGGGAAAGTACTCGGGTGAGAAAGCGCCGCTTTAATAAGAGCCGTGTGTGTTCAGCGATCTGCTTCCACTCCCTGCACTGCAGCCGTGCCTGCAGTCCCTCCCTCTCAAGCACGCTCAAGTCCCTCCCCTCTCTCGTGCACGCGCTAGCTGCCAGAGCATGTGAGAAAACGAGAAGCATGGCTGCGAGTGGGAGTGCAACTGCCGCTGCGCCTCGGCTTGTTGACAGAAAAGACGCCAGAAGCTACATTTGGAAGTATTTTAGCGATATCTCTGACAGTGAGGGCAAGCCTACGGACACCACAAGGCCTGTCTGTAAGAAATGTATTAATTTTATTTAATACGAATTCTTGTCATTTATTTTATTTATTGTTATCATTGTTTAAAAGTTGGTGTTATGGTTATGGTTCTGGTGTGAAATAAAGCACAATAATTACATTTAAGACTGTTTCCCTCTTTTTAAGAAAAGTATCGAGGTGTCAGTATGAGAGGATGACAGCGCGTCTAATTTTGATGTGGCCCAAGAGCCAATCACAATAATACCTGCGATGCAGTGAACCAATCACCTTTGAGGGGGGGGGGACCTATCGTTGATTAAACACTATCTAGTGTTTCCCCTACCATTGTCTTGGAGGGGCAACACACTCTCACTCCCTAAGCGTCCAATAGCGACGTTTGGTCAGTGTCCGTGGCGTCCAATTGTGACGCTCCTAGGCTCCTTCAGCGTCATAAAGGGACGCAAATAGCTTTCAACTGATTGCAATGTATTCCCATCTGCGGCGGGATTTGACGCTCATGGAAGCACGGCATTCGTTTATGTCGGCTGCCCTTAAAGGTAATGTGAGCGTCCATTCCCAGGAGTAAAGGATGGCAGAAGACACTACACTACCCAGAATCCCCAGCTATCGTTTGGACTACACCATGTGCTCTTGACAAACCCCGTGATAGTCCTCAAGCTCTGTGATTGGAGAGTGTGCTCCGAGGGTTAAGCCGATTCTCGAACAGCACTTGAAATGGGATGGAACCACGGCAGACTGTCCAAAACTGGATTTGAACGGGTCCACCGCGTCCCCCCTCCCCCACCCCGTCCCCAGAACTACACATGCTGGCTATTCTGTTTCGCAACATGTTCTCTATGGCACGTCTCTACTGGGAGTTGTAGTTTTAAAAGACGTTTTCGTATTTCCCATAATAAGAAGTTGCCAGTATTAAACTGTGTACATCCCTGGAGGTTTAGGGGACAGGAAACACTCACATTTAAAACATATAATTAATAAATGGGTGAAAATGGCTTGTGCCCATAATGGGCAGTATTAATATATATACCCACATGCCAGCTAAGGTCAGAAGAGCTTTATTTAACAGCTGGTCTTATGTGTGTGACCCCTGTGATAACATTACATTACATTAATTGATAAGCCTGAAACATGTACTTGTCAAGGTTCAGAGGCACATTGTGCAAATATGGCAGTAGCCATCGATCAGCTTAAGATAAGATATACTTTATTGACACCAAGTTGGAACATTTGCGTTACATCAGCATGTGTAACAGTTAAATATGCAGTTGTGTTTATTTGTAAATCATTTAGTATAATCACACAAATTCTGTGTTCTTTATTTATTGATTGTTCAATACCTGACAAGGCCGGAGATGAAATATCTACATACATCTTATTAGAGTATAATACATTATGTATAATATCAGTTAAAATAAGTGCTTCAACATAGTTAACATTGCTGGAGGTATGCACACATATTGATAGATGTCTTGTAATGCACTATTGAGGAACCTGCAACCAAAGTTTTTCATTCAGTGCAGAACTACACCACAGTTGTGTAGGCCTATATGATATGTCAATAAACCTTAGAAAATCTTGAAATCTTGAAAGGGATGTGCAAAATAGTCATTATATACAGTCTTTAATGAACTATTAGTAGAGAATAACGAGTAATGAATATACTTTATAGGGATCGTATTAATATCTAATAATAAAAATATTGAAATTCAATAACATGCTTTAACCACCAGGTGTCCCTTTATATCAGCTGTGCACCTTTATGGTGTAAATACAGCCTATCTACCAATTGGATCAAATATAAAAGTGAGCCGAATTAGTATTGATACTGCAAGGAGACATTATTGTGTGAAAAGAAATGTAAGATGTTGTTTAATGGCTGATATATTTATGATCCACGTCACGTTTTCAGTTCCTCATGTTTGTCTTCTCATCAGGGCTCTATAAATACAGAACTACGGCAGATATGTAATATGTAATGCAGCCGAACCGTGTATTACAATGCCGTTATGTGATGACTTTCAAAGAGAAAAGCAAGCACACTCCGAATAAGGTATTATTATTATTATTATTTTGGTCTGTTTCCGGTATTTGTTAATGACGATGTGCTCTGAGATGTGAGACTGGAATTGCACAGGGGGGAAATAACATAGGCTATCTTTAGATGCGGATTTTGTTAAACTAATATGTTTAGGCTGTGGACCAACACTATACATTGACGGGGAAGGGGGTAGTAATAAAGATAACACCATTAAACAGTTACACAACATAACAGAAATAATATCGATAGCAGCGTCCCTAGCAACCACCTTGGTAACAATGAAAACGTCGCGATTTCCTGAAGTAATCTTCGTAATAACTAGCAACCTAAAGATCATGTACATCCACTGCACACATAATCTGAAATAACAACTCATATTTCTCGCATCAAATGACATCAAAACGCATTTTAATGGCCAAACTAACTTTAAAATAGGCATTTTACACCGAGAATAAAACGAAGGTCGGCCATGTTTTCTTTTTCTGCAGGGAGAAATTTGAAGATCACGTGACATAGACGCCAGCCATCGGAATGAATGGTGAAAAAAACGGGGTTTGTCAAACAGAGCACATGGTGTAGGCCAAACGATAGCTGGGGATTCTGGGTAGTGTAGTGTCTTCTGCCATCCTTTACTCAGAAAACATATTTGTTTCTCCGAATCGAAGGGGAAAAATACAAAAGCATTGCACACAATTTAAACCAATCAATGTTGTGTAATCAACAAGGATAATCTGGTGTTTTTTAGTCGATGAGTAGTGCAGATATCACTGTAAAATCAATCGACAGTAAGAGGAGTACTTACTTCCGGGTGTAAAATTCTCCGTTATCCAATGGGAATGGATGCTCACATTGCCTTTAAGGGCAGCCGACACAAACGAATGCCGTGCTTCCATGAGCGTCAAATCCCGACGCAGATGGGAATACATTGCAATCAGTTGAAAGCTATTTGCGTCCCTTTATGACGCTGAAGGAGCCTAGGAGCGTCACAATTGGACGCCACGGACACTGACCAAACGTCGCTATTGGACGCTTAGGGAGTGAGAGTGTGTTGGGAGGGGCGCTGCGCCCCGCCAACGGAGCCCCGCCAACGGAGCCCCGCGCCCCCCCCCTGAAATTCAAGGTGTTTAAAAAAAAATATATATATATTATTTTATTTTTTTAAATATGTAGCACTAAATTGCAAATAATCTATGACTACTGTCACTTTTCACATTGAACATGTGCTCTTTTATTAAATAAACTAAACGCTTTCATTTTAAGTTGTGAGTTTAGTGTTTTTGACCCTAAGAAACACTGATGCATTAATAAATAACAATAATCCACAGCGCCTCTCTCTGCTCCAGCGGATTTAAAGAATATATATCCCAATGCCACAAAAATGCATCAGTGACGTGGTTGAAATCTTGTCTCCAGAAAACAAAAAACTGAAACAAGCGGTATGTGTGTTTGATGTGGCTCTTTGCAGTAACAGAGAAAGAATGTGGCTCTTAACCTCTGACTGGTTGGCCACCCCTGAATTAATGTAATGTAATGTTATCAATGAACAACAGGGGTCACAGACATAAGACCAGCTGTTACATAAAGCTCTTCTGACCTTAGCTGGCATGTGTGTATATATATTAATGCTGCCCATTATGGGCACAAGCAATTTTCACCCATTTATTAATTATATGTTTTAAATGTGAGTGTTTCCTGTCCCCTAAACCTCCAGGGATGTACACAGTTTAATACTGGCAACTTCTTATTATGGGAAATACGAAAACGTCTTTTAAAACTGCAACTCCCAGTAGAGACGTGCCATAGAGAACATGTTGCGAAACAGAATAGCCAGCATGTGTAGTTCTGGGGATGGGGTGGGGGAGGGGGGACGCGGTGGACCCGTTCAAATCCAGTTTTGGACAGTCTGCCGTGGTTCCATCCCATTTCAAGTGCTGTTCGAGGCTCGGTAACCCTCGGAGCACACTCTCCAATCACAGATCTTGAGGACTATCACGGGGTTTGTCAACCAGAGCACATGGTGTAGTCCAAACGATAGCTGGGGATTCTGGGTAGTGTAGTGTCTTCTGCCATCCTTTACTCCGAAAACATATTTGTTTCTCCGAATCGAAGGGGAAAAATACAAAAGCATTGCACACAATTTAAACCAATCAATGTTGTGTAATCAACAAGGACAATCTGGTGTGTTTTAGTCGATGAGTAGTGCAGATATCACTGTAACATCAATCCACAGTAAGGGGAATACTTACTTCCGGGTGTACAATTCTCCGTTATCCAATGAGAATGGACGCTCACATTGCCTTTAAGGGCAGCCGACACAAACGAATGCCGTGCTTCCATGAGCATCCATAGAAGCATACCCAGATAGCAAAATATGATTGAATCAATGTTGAAATATGGTTAGGCAGAAATATTGAATCCATGTTGAAACCCGGACATTGAAATTAAACAGAAAGCGCAAATTGTTTTAATGTTGAATAAACGTTGGACTTTCAACCATAACTGACATATAATCAATGTTGATTCAACCATCATCTAAATAGGAATCTACACGCACATTTTTGGTTGATTTGACATTGAATCAATGTTAGGAATCAACATTGATTCAACCATCATCCAAATGGGAATCTACATATACATTTTAGTTGATTTTATATTGAATCAGTGTTAGGAATCAATATTGATTCAACCATCATCTAAATGTAAAACTTACTTTCAAATATTCAACTTTTCAAAGCATACTGTAACACATTAAGAAAGTGAATGTTTTTCACCAGTGAGTTTTCTGCGTATAGGTCTACATCTTAACAGACCATTAACAAGTGCAACATCAATACTGTACTGAATGAAGTGGTCCAAACTTGTAAACACACACTTCACCATGTATTGTTGGCAGACGGTTGTATTAGCTTGTTCAAAATTACCTTGAATTACCATATTTCCCAAAATGTGTGAAATCAAACTAAAAATGACAGAAAACATGATTTTAATATTCAAATTTATTTTTTTAAAACAGGCAGCAATGCGTCCCTGAGCAAGACTCTTAACCCGTTATTGCTCCCCAAACGCTGTGGAATAAATGCAGAGGACACATCGCATGTGCAAATATACAGTGACACAAGATACCCCCATAAAAAAGAGGGTATGTAAGAACCATTGGTGCAACTCCAAACAAGAACAGCCTGAAGCTTCAAGTCTTCCATGAAGACAGTAAGAACAACAGTCTATTGTCCATGAAAGAACAGTATTGTCTATGAGGCGGTAACCTTTGTACTGTATGCACAAGGAAAACACAGAGTGTGGTGGGGTACCCTAAGTTAGACTTGCGCTTGTTTAACTTGTGTTCATTTCACTTGTGTTCCTTGGGATGCCTCCCTCGCGCTCTGGAGCATAACGAAGCCACTTCTTCACAGTTTCACTGAAGCCATTGTGGGTCAGCTTGCGGTCGAACTGCCGAGCAGCAGCTGAAAGACAAGATTACAAAAATAAGCGTGAGGAAGAGAGAGTGTGTGTATCCCATACAACTTCTGTTATAATAAGAAAAGCACTCTCACTCTGTACAGTAACACAAGCTACAGTCAGCAGCCAGTTTGCTAAAAGACTGGACTGGAAAGAGGAGCAAACGGCTAGCCTGGCTCTATCCAGGTAATAACATTTGCACCCGAGCACCTCTAAAGCTCACCAATTAGGTTGTCTTTTTTTGGTTTATTTCTTATAGCTTCACCATCAGCTGATTCCAACCTAAACTTTTTTGTTAGATTAAGTTCTTGCTTTATTCTTCAACAGGGGATTACAGAGAGACATGAAACAAGGGCAGAAAAGAGACATAAAATGCATTATAGGAGTTGGATTCAAACTCAGTAGTCGGTATTATATGGCTCACAAAGAGCATAATTCTGTTCTGAATCACCATCCGTCACACCTCATTCCCTAAACTTAAGCTAATAAGTAGTTTGCAGAAAATAACAATATTTACAAAATGGCGACATATGTTCACATTGTCAATTTGAAGGAGCAGTGTGCAGGATTTAGTATGTCTAACAATGGTAGGTTCCAACCAATGGATAGCTTGTTCACTCACCCTCCTATCCCAAGTTGTAGGATAATGTATGTTGGCTGCAAAAAACTTGAGGGCCAATCATGTTTCCTCTGTCCATTCTGCGCTACTGTAGACGTGGCAGTGCAACCTAGAGGACAAACAGATCAGAATCAGTAACGGGTTTATTGCCAGGTAGGTTCACATGTACAAGGAATTTGACTAGGTGTCGTGGTGCATACATACAAATAAAAAAATTAAATAAAAAAAAAAGTACACAGATAGCAAACTATATTAAGAACACTGTAATAAAAATAGTAAGATAGCAATAAAATAAAGCAGTATTTTACATCGAAATAGAATGCAATAAATTATAGAATATAAAATATGTGCAGTAAGCAATATTTAAACATTGCATTATTTACCATCCTGTGATCTCCATTATGTAAGAGTAGAGTCTGCATTGTAGCAGAGCTAACTAGCAAGTTAGCCAAACGTTAGTGGTTAGCAGTTTATGCTATGATAGCTGTTGGCTACTGAACATTAACAAACTGGATTCCGCAGTACAAAAGCTGTGAAACTTTACAATAAGATTGGCGACAACGCTGTGACACCCTGCTGCACGTTTATGTATAATCGTCCCGCGTTGGAGACGAGAGGGTGGCGGCAGCACTGCAATAAGCTGTAAGCTAACGTTAGCAGCCACCGATTGTCCCGCCGGTGGGACATCTTGCAAGAAACAGCATCTCGGGACTTCTTAAAATGTAACAACCTATTAATGATGCTTACTTAACGGGAAGAAACTCAGCTAACGGACGATATTAACCATTTTTAACTAAACGAAACACAAGTCTAACAGCTAACGGGGCTAACGCTACTTTAGCACATAACTGGCAAAAGCGATCTTTTTTACTTCATGCTATCTGCACAAACGTATCATATGAAAGCTGAGATTCCACAGATTCCCTTAAAATATATGTCTCATCACTCAAAACTCACTGAACTAGAAGAAGAAACGTAACCTTAAATACAGAATTAAACATTCACAAACTAAGGATTATCTAAATACATGTTTAACTCCATTAAAGTTGCAGGACTCACCAGATCTCAAGTCTTCTGTTCTCTGTTGACGTCCCGATGCCCATATTTAACGTGTAGATGTAAAACTATCCCGATATTAGTCCATAAACTCGTGAGCAGATATACAGACACCTGTAACTCCACAGGAGAGCCGCTCAAACTGACGTGGAAGTTTCAAATTGGATTGAAAGGCGCGGATAGTTCTCATTGGCAGGTTTTTTCGATGACGTTTATATCAACCAATCAGGAGTGTTGTGGACTCATTCCAATCCTGCTTGTGTTGTCTGCCATTGTATGGCTGGATTCCATTTCAAGTGGCGTAGCTTTTTACATACATTTTACGTTTTTTATTTATTTTACAGTTAACTATTTTAATATAGCCTACTATGAAAGCTACTTTATTTACACAAAATCATTTTTGGGTATTTCTGCAATATATTACATTTTTTGTGAAGATGCATACATTTATTTAACATTTAAGAGATGTTTTATAATAAGATTTCTTTTTATTCTACAACAGTACAGAATACAGTTATTTTGTTGTTGTTTTACATTTAGTTACATTAAATATAAGGTTTTACTGCAACAAAAAAAAGACAGTTGCCTTCATTTTACATGCAGTAAAATGATGTGTATTTTATGTGTTTTTACATAGAATTCAAAGTAATTTAACATTCAAGACAATTAAACAATGGAATTATCCTGTAAAAAAACGATAATTTCTCATCAAACCAATTTACAGAATAAAACCTTTATTTAATTTAAATAAAAGTAATTTACTTTTATGGTATTTACACGTAATATAGAAAAACAAGAAAGGTCTGTAAAATAATACAGTACAATAAAAAAAATGTACGGTGTACCACTAGGTTACAATAGGATATTATGGGACATTTGGACTGCTCCACTCCTTGTAGTCTCTGTCCAAAGGTAACTTTTATATGTTTTTGTCATTACGCACAAACTTAAGAAGATTTACACATAATAATAATTTTAAAAAAAATCACAACCCATTGTCCTCAACATATGGTGCTTAATTTAAAATGTGAGGCATGCACACGCGCACGCACACACACACACACGCTCACACACACACACACACACTTTGATTCTGACACACACACCCCAAAAAAAACTCTCTTTCTGAGAGAATGGGAATGTTACTCTTTTACTGTCACTTTATGTCTGGATAAACTCCAGTCCAATGCAATTTTAAAGAGATAGTCATTTTTAAGTAATTAGTGGTTATTATTAAATTTGGCTCTTTTATTGCTACTTTTAACTTTTTAATGGATCCTATGTAAGTAAAGCCTGATAAAAGTGTCAAACTCCCGAAATCCACCAGAATACTGGAAATTACATCTACTCTGTTAAAAATGTCCTGGGGGGACCCCCAGACACCCCGCTTGAGGGCGTGTTCAGTATGTGCCCCCCCCTGGAAAAAGAATCTCCTGTTATCGCACGGTGTGAGGTTGGCAGGTATAGCTGAAGAGCTGATTATCATCCCTAGCTCAATGAATGTTAGGGACCCAAAATAGTGTCGCTACAAAGTACTACCAATAGAATCCAAATGGCCTGAAACGTGCTCCTAATTATTTTTAGGTGGTCAATTTTGGCCTCAACACTTAGTGAATTTTTCAGATTTATGTGGGATATTTCTCCCACCCCCACACACAGACTACACCCCCCCCCCCCCCCCCCCCTACAGAGTACCCCCCTCCCTCCCCCATCGAGGAAAAAAGAAAAGAAAAGGCAAACAGCATAGATTCAACATTGATTCAATGTTGGCATTTCAATCATTAAATTCGACCACAATACAACGTTGATTCAATGACATCTTTTCAACATTTAAGGTTGATCCACCATCAATCTTCAACCTTAACCAAAAATCAACATTTTTGACCATAATTCAACGTTGATTTAACATATTTTGCTATCTGGGTATGGACATCCCGGAAAGCTGAAAACGGACGCTAAGGGCCCCCTCCCCTTGCATTGAAAATGGACGCTAAGGGCCCCCCCCTTGCGTTGGAAAAAGCCGACACAGGGGACTTGACATAACGTCAACATAGGCCGACCTGGGAGTGAGGATGTGTTGGAAGTAGCGGTAGATGTTATCCCCTCACCTTGAAGTAGCGGTAGATGGCCACCACGGTCATCAGTGCGATGCTAGCTGAGCGGTTGGAGAACATCAGGAAGAGGTTGATCCGACACATGGCGTCTCCGAACACCCAGTGACCGACGAGCAGAGCGTGGATCCTCAGAGGCAGACTGACCAGCGCCAGGAAGTCTGCGATCACCAGGTTGAAGAGGAACAGCGTGTTGGGGTTCCACTTCTTCACCTTAAAGCAGAAGATCCACAGGGCAACTGCATTACCCAGAAGCCCCAGGGTGACGTCGATGGTGAGGACGGGGGGCAGGATGAGACCCTCGAGTTGGATCCCGACCGGAGGGCAACCGCCAACGGGGGGCGCGGTTGTGAAGTTCAACATTGTGGTGGCGTTTAGCTCCGTTAGCATCTCGGCTAATTCTATCTTCACTCCAACCCAGATAAACGTTTAGTTAAGAGTTTCCAGAGAGGCGGACAAAGACAGGATTATTTTAGATGATTCTCATAAATAATGTTGTGTTTTTAGAGGTCGGATACGCACACAGGGAGCTGTCGAGATTCAGGGTGTTTGCCAATTCCCCAATTCCCCTTCTCACCTTCCTCCTTTTCTCTGAAAATGAGGAAGACACAGAGAGTACTTGTTAGCGTAAGAACATGAAGTAATGTGACTTCCTGTTCAGATAACATTTTGTACAAAACAGTCTAATGTTAAATAAAGTGGTTTATTACAAGCCATTTGACATTATTCTTAAAGCACATTTTTAAAGACATTAAAGCTTATAATATTTATTTATTTTTGTTTATTTTTCTTATTTTAGTATTTATATATTATTTTTAATATCTTATTTTTATTTTACATCATTGATTTTTGTTAGATATTCTATATTTATGATATTTAATTATTTATTTTTATATTTAGTACACAACTGCACCTGAACATCTCAGCATATGTTTTTTAAATATATATCAATTTAATTAGGTTAAGAATTTTAAAGCTTTTAAAATAATAAAATACATATTATAAATCTTAAAAATATAATTAAAACAGTAAAACATGGTTGATCCCTTTTTCTTCCAAGTGTTATATATATGTTCTTAATTAATTATTCCAAACAATTCCAAAATACACACACACACACACACACACACACATTCAGAAACCCGTTGCCCTCCTTGATGAAATGGTGAGGGACTCATATGTAAAAACAATTACAGAAAAATGACCCAAAAATCTAATGATGGTAATAATAATAATAATAATAATAATAATAATAATAATAATAATAATAATAATAATAATAATAATAATAAAGCTTTATTTGCAGAGCACTTCTCATGCACCAAATTGAAAATGTCAAATAAAAAAATTCAGAAAATCTAAATTAAACTTAATGAATTATTTTTTAATGTACTTTTTTTAATATGTTCTTTTCTTTACATTTTAATAAATATATGGCAAAAATAGTGATACATGTGGCTCATTCATTTATAGGAAATCCCATTTTGAACACGCACCAAGTTAAACACGATATAATGAAGAGTATAATACAGTGTGTGGCCGAAGCAGAACTCACCGTGTGAAGGACTCAGAAGCAGCTCGTTAGCTCACTCTGCGCTTTATGATGAAGGGGTGACTTCCTGTTTCGGACGGACGAGTTTCTGCAGGTTTTTAAACGCTTCCTCTCCGGGTTCAAAAGTACAAACTTTACGGGACGTTTAGAAATCTCAGGATTTACGCTGTTGCTGCGAAAAGAGACGTTTCTGCATGTTGGGGTTTTCACTGACAACACATCCTCACTCCCAGGTCGGCCTATGTTGACGTTATGTCAAGTCCCCTGTGTCTCCACCAGAGAGCTGGTCTCAGTGGAACAGGCTCTCTCAGGAGGACGTCTCCACCAGAGAGCTGGTCTGAGTGGAACAGGCTCTCTCTCAGGGGGACGTCTCCACAGAGAGCTGGTCTGAGTGGAACAGGCTCTCTCTCAGGGGGACGTCTCCACAGAGAGCTGGTCTCAGTGGAACAGGCTCTCTCTCAGGGGGACGTCTCCACCAGAGAGCTGGTCTCAGTGGAACAGGCTCTCTCTCAGGGGGACGTCTCCACCAGAGAGCTGGTCTCAGTGGAACAGGCTCTCCACAGGAGGACGTCTCCACCAGAGACCTGGTCTGAGTGGAACAGGCTCTCCACAGGAGGACGTCTCCACCAGAGACCTGGTCTGAGTGGAACAGGCTCTCTCAGGGAGACGTCTCCACAGAGAGCTGGTCTCAGTGGAACAGGCTCTCTCTCAGGGGGACGTCTCCACCAGAGACCTGGTCTGAGTGGAACAGGCTCTCCACAGGAGGACGTCTCCACCAGAGACCTGGTCTGAGTGGAACAGGCTCTCTCTCAGGGGGACGTCTCCACCAGAGAGCTGGTCTGAGTGGAACAGGCTCTCACAGGAGGACGTCTCCACAGAGAGCTGGTCTCAGTGGAACAGGCTCTCTCTCAGGGGGACGTCTCCACCAGAGACCTGGTCTGAGTGGAACAGGCTCTCCACAGGAGGACGTCTCCACCAGAGAGCTGGTCTGAGTGGAACAGGCTCTCTCAGGGGGACGTCTCCACCAGAGACCTGGTCTGAGTGGAACAGGCTCTCCACAGGAGGACGTCTCCACCAGAGAGCTGGTCTGAGTGGAACAGGCTCTCCACAGGAGGACGTCTCCACCAGAGAGCTGGTCTGAGTGGAACAGGCTCTCCACAGGAGGGCGTTGAGCTGATTTACGTTACAAGAAGCACAAGAAGCCCCAGAAAAGATTACATTCAGAGCTAATAATGGAGAAACCGAAGAAGAAGTAAAGCAGATTATAATTGTTGGGGTGAAAGGATAGAGAATTTGCATGTGATGTTAATGCATTTATCTGATATAAAAAATGCATTCGTATACTTCCAAGAGACCCCTAAACATCTACTTGGTCTGTGTGAATTGAACGACAAACCGATCACTGTCAATGAAATGCGGAGAGAAGCAGCAGTGCAAATCTTTAAGTCTATTATCTTGCATGCACTACGACATTAACTCGGTAAAATGTAATATGTTTTCTATGAATTGTGTTGAATGTTGTGTTTTTTCAATTAATCAACCATTACAAGATGAAAATGTGTTTTATTTTTTTTGCTTTCATATATAGTAATAGTATTGTAAACGAAACATTTATAGTGTATCATGTGCTTTCATTGTATGCTCTGTTTTTTTGACATTGCTTTTGGTATTTGCTCAACACATTCGCAGCAGTCGGTTAGCGGGAGATGATCTATAAGATTATTATGATCCGGTAATGGCTCTACAACACCATCCTCTAGTTTAAATTTCTTCACTTTGTTTCTTTTTCTTTTCACCTTCCTTCTTTTTGTCTTTTTAGTTTTCCGTCTTATGGTCCCTTTTCTTTTCATTCGCATTCTGCGTTTGCTTTTAATTTTTCTTCTCCTTTTCATGTTGCTTTTTCTTTTTCTTCGTTTTTCTTTACTTTTTCTATTCTTTTCTGCTAATTGTCGTTTGCGATCTTGGCGAGTGGCATGAGATATACTGTTTCTATAAAGGTTATCTATAATACCATCTTTTAAAGAAAGATATTCTTCATATGTCATGTTATCATGGTCCTCTTTTGTCCTAAAGACCTTACATGGATATGATATAGAGGAGAGCTCTTCTTCGGGAACATCCTCTCCCCTACTTTGTAGCATCCAGTCATTAAGCCCATATCCATTATCCTGGTGATAATAAGGGGAGGCTACATCAGACTTGGTTTTTCTCAGATCCATGGCTAGTTTTTAACGGTCGTCCTTAGTTTTATATGATTTGCTGAGTGGGTGGGACATATTGCGTTGAGTGGGAGGCTTCATCTGTAGAAAGTACTCTGTTTGAGGAGATTTCGTTAGGATTCTGACTCTTAATGGCAGTTTGTCATTTTGAGGGTATTTCAGTGAAACAAGGCTGTTTTGAACATTTGACAGATTTATGCTTAAACTCTCTGAGAAAGTTACTGAAAGATACACTTTTCTTTTTAAAAAGCTGAAAAGTAGATAATGAAGTGTGCTTTGTGTGTACAGACACACAGAAAACACTGAAAAACACAACAAGAAGGACTGTAATACACATGTATCAGACACGCTCCCCTTGCTATAATGATGACAACAGTTTTTAGATGTAAAAAAACCATTTTTTTAATTTTTTTCACACAGAAAATCAATAGTTATACTGATTGTAGCATCCCCAGGACAGTCTCCAGCTTAGAATTCCCCATATTACTGGAGATATCGTGATGGAGTTTTTTCACTTCAGTCAAAATATTCACGTGTATGCTGTTTTCGACGCACAGATGCATTACATCTACAAACAGAGCATACAATGAGAGCACATGATACACTTTTGATGTTTGTTTCATTTCTGAGATAATGTTACAGAATGTTTCGGAAAATGAAGATTCCAGGACCACTTTAAATGTTTCGTTTACAATCGTTTCCCAATGACCCGGAATGGTACTGCCAGAACGAACGATATCCAAAATGTCTTCCAGTTTACAAACTTCGGCCATTCTTTTTACACAGGGGTCACTACTCGTTCTGTTTTCAATCGTCCCCATCACCACACTTATTAAAAGGGTATTGACTACATTATGATAAATATATACAGAGCGTTTTGCATAGTAGTTTCCCATTTTTATTTTACTTAAAGAAAAAATTCAATGTATCGAACAAGTCCCTGGCTTCTCCATCCAACTGCTGGTTGTTAGTCTTCTTCTTCTCCATCCAACTCGGCATGGATCTTTTCAAGTCTCTCCTTGAGGCATCTGCAATTTTTGAGATTGTGAAGAAAAGCCTCCGAAGCGCCTTGGATCCTCCAATCATCCGTGAAAATGTCTTTATCATTAAGAGTCTGGTCGATCTCAGTAATGAAGTTGGTGAGCCAGAGTCTTTTCATTAACGCGTTGTAATTGTTTCTGAAGTAAAAAATCGGACATGTCATTCAGAAAATCGAGTTGCCTCTGGCCGGGCTGACTGACTCGGCACCCGTTGCATATTTCTTCTCTGTACCGATGTATCACCCTCTCCACAATATCAACCAACACCGCTTTCACTGTGTCCATAAACAGAGACGTTTTGGCCCAAGGAGCAAAATCAGCAGCAGTAGTATTGCAAGATTCGGGTTTCCCCCTTGGTGGTGATGATGGTAGTCCAGGAGTCTGTTCCTGGCTACACCTCGCGGGGGGAGTCTTGGCTTTTCTCTGCTCCATGGCTAGTTTACAACGGTCGTCTTAGCGAGGTCCTTCGTTTTAGATGATTTGCTGAGTGGAGGGTGGGGCTTATTGCGTTGAATGGTGGTAGTCAATTATAGAATTGAGAGTTTTTAGAAAAAAGTTCTTTAAGCGTTGTAGCTTTTTCATCTCATCTCCAGCAATAGGTCATCATTTAAGAACAAGTAATAGTTTTGTCAAGATTCTACAGAAAAAAGTCAAAAAAGTATAGTATGTCAGAAATATGGAAAAGTCATATAGTAAAATCAAAAAAAGAAAACTCAATTCAATACAAATTAATGAATATTTTACCCTGTTCTAAAGTTTTGCACCCTTAAAGAAAAACCCCTTCCTTACCAACTACTTCATATTATACCCTTTGTTAAGTGTTGCGTACATCAGGGTGTATCTCAAAGTATCTTGGTAACATAAAATAACTAAAATATGTAAGTTTATCAGAAAAGAAAAAACCTTGTTTATCTGAACAAGTGTTGCATACACCAAAGTGTGTCTAAAAGTATCTTAGTAACACAAGAAAAAGAGAAGAAAGCGTTAATGTTAACAAAAACTGTATTGTTCCACTGAAATAATTAATAAATAATTTCAAAAAGTGCTCTTAAAAAGAACAAATGTATTCAGATAAAAGTATTTTGTTAGACTATTAAGTCCACGATGATTACATTTAACCCCTAACCCATTTGTATTATATGTTTGTTTTCCTAATAAAAATCTTTGATTTCGTCTGCATCAACCCAGTTGTTGAATTTTTCGGGCCAATTATGCCAAGATACAAACATTTGTTTTTTCCCTCTCACCACACGCCTTTTTAGAATTTTCTCGACTTGAAAAGCCTTGTCATTGGCTATCTTCACTTTTTGTAACTCTTTCTCATAAAAAGTCCCCTGGATCTCTTCTCCATCATAATCTTTGAGCTTGTAAACAGGTGGCTGCCGAGGAAAGCCTTCAGACACCGTAAATAATTCGTCCGTATAACTTTTTTTCGAATACTCCTCTCAATTTGGATATCCTTACAAGCTCCCCCTCCTTAAAGTTCATTTTGACAGCAGCTTTTTTACGAAGGCTGGAGGGGTTATATAGATTCCGAAACACTTGAGCCTCATTTTCCTTGGTTACCTGCAGTGGGTTCATTTTAATACTTCGGTGATAACTATTATTGTAACTTCCAAGTAGTTCGGGTAAGACCTCTATATATCTATGAGTGTTTTTAGCTGTAAAATACCTCCACATTTTAGTTTTCAGCATACGGTTAAATGTCTCTACCACACATGCCTTCATGTCACTGGCTGTTGCATAATGTGCAATACCTCTTTTCTTCAACAAGTTTTGAAAAACTTTATTAAAGAACTCTTTCCCTGCGTCTGTTTGTATCTTTTTAGGAATCTCGTTGTGTGTTAAAATTGTATCAAAGGCCTTGGTAACCTCAATACCCGACGTCCCGAATGGCTGGAATGAAACGAACGGTCCACAGTCTCTTTACCACTTCATCATAGTTTCGATCCAGATAGTATTCACCGGTAGGTAATACACACTCGTGCTGCATCTGACTGGGCTGATCGACTTGACATCCGTTACATGTTTCCTTTCTGTAAAGGTATACGACTCTATCCAACAGATGAACTACAACTGCTATTCAGGAATGCCGATGTCCTAGCACGTTCTGTAGCATCACCCTCGGGAGCACAAGGAAAGCATGGTGAATCAATGCCTACTGCTGTTGATTCCTCTGGAGAGTCGTGAGTAGATGGAGGTTGATACATATTCAACCATCCTGTAATATCAATGCCAGCCATAGCGCTGTCCAGATCTGGTGTCCAAATTGTTGGTGAGGATGGCGGTCCTGTAGGCGTTTGATCCAAGCTGCAGATCGTGGGGAGAGACTTGGTTTTTCTCAGATCCATGGTTGTTGCTCTCTAAAATATCCTTGAAGGGTTCTCATTTTTAAATGATCTTGTGAGGAAAGGTGGGGCTTGTTGTGTTGAGTGGTAGGCGGAGCCCATTGGAGAAAAGTCAGAGTCTTTTGCAGTCAAACTATGTAGCTTTTAAAACTCAGTGATGCATAATACAGAAAACTCCTTCATTTTACTTGAGGGCTTCAAAATGTATTTTGTACTTCGAAGGATACTTCATTAAAAGCTTCTAAATAATTACAATCTGGGCTGTTATATAATAGAAAAAACAACAGATGCATAGAGGTTCTTTAACACACATCAAGCAGCATTAACTAACTACATGATATTATAACATAAAAAAATAAAAGTACTTACCAGATATCTGTGCCTGATGGGGGAAAAGCACAGAGAGGCTGTCTAGATGGTTCGGATCTTACTTATAGGCAACGCAATATGTAAATGACTCTAGAAAGCAGCCAATAGGGTTATTCCTGCTTGTTTAACAAATTAGCATTATATTGTACTTGGTTTTTATGGCAGAGCAAATACTTTTTTAGGTGTAGGCTATTCTCCTGTATATATATATATATATATATATGTATATCACACACATACATATATATACACACATATATATACACACATATATATATATATATATATATATATATTAAAAATATGCATACACATTACAAAAAACATTTAGCTAGTATATTACCCCTCTCCCTTCGGCCGCCATATGGTCATCTCCATAGGGGGTTTATGGTTTCTCCCCCCCCCTGTCCTGACTTGTCTCAGACTGTTCGCAAAAGGCTGACTTTTTTTAAATATATGTTTTTTAGATGCTTTACTTTGATTTATTTCATGTTATTTGCAAGTATTTGTAAGTTACATTCAATACTGTATACAGGATTAGGGGCACAGGAAGTGGTTAGGAGGCGGGACATATGTCCTATGCATACTAATTGATTGAAACAAAAACAAAGAGGGTGACTTTTTTTAAACTTCTTCCTTCACCTTGAGGGGTAGCGATGCACACTCTTCTTTAATATCGCATGCTGTTTGTGTTTCTTTGCTTTTCTTTGCAAATATCTTGTGCGCCTCTGGTTCCACGATGGTTTCTTGATGCACTACTTCTTCCGATACAGTGGTTGCGTGTAGATCTCGGGAAGACACCAGAGTTAACACAGCCCAATCTGTTGAGGTCAGTGTCGCTTTAACACTACGGGGTCCATACGTTTCTCCATTCTTCAGATTGTAGAAATACAGTTCATTAGCCATATAGTTGAATACATTTTTCAGAGTCCATTCTTCGTGAAGTTCTTCGGCTGTAGGCGTCTGAACCCGGCATACAAACTGCATTCGTTTCTTGATTGGAGCACCCAACGGATGGCTGTAAGTTGTCACCGGTGTCTCGCTGATTAAACTCATATCAAGACGTCTCTTGGCCATTTTCTCTCGACTTGAAAAATATTGAAGAGTGACCAAAAGACGCTGGCTTTTATTTAGCCAACCTCTAACGGGAGAGGGGTGAGGGGCGGGGAAAGTGTGTGTGTGTGTGTGTGTGTGTGTGTGTGTGTGTGTGTGTGTGTGTGTGTGTGTGTGTGTGTGTGTGTGTGTGTGTGTGTGTGTGTGTGTGTGTGTGTGTGTGTGTGTGTGTGTGTGTGTGTGTGTGTGTGTGTGTGTGTGTGTGTGTGTGTGTGTGTGTGTGTGTGTGTGTGTGTGTGTGTGTGTGTGTGTGTGTGTGTGTGTGTGTGTGTTGATAGAGATTTTGAGGGACAACTGGTCAGCTTTCCAAATCTCCGCGCGTCCCTAACAAGCTGGTTATCATACAGGAAGGAATCCAGAACATACAAGTATCCGTTAAAACAATAATCTATTTTAATGGTAATATAACAATGCAATACAATCAATACATTACCATACAAAGCCATATCATATCATATGCGTAATGTCAGGAGTATGCCTACTCCTGGCCCTTGTTCACGGGCTGCCACGACCTTCCCCCCCCCCCCCCCCCCCACATTCCAGAGACCTCAGATGTGTCTTAAAGGATATTTAAGATAACACAAATATTTCATCTGTCATATCTCCAACTTCTGGTTACACAGAATACAAAGTAATTAAACCCACACATATACTATTCAAGATATGTAGACTTCCCTGAAACATGACATGCTAGAGATCTTAAGCAGAATATTCTCTTCCCCCACCTAGCACCCTGTCCTGCCTACACCTCCCCCACAGGGCAATAACACCCTGTTTACTCTAAACAGCCCTTGTTTAGAGCCATTTTAGTCCTCACCTTTATGTAAGGATAAAACAGAGGAATCAATATAAAACACAAACACAAGTATTGTTTGAACAGTATTCACTTAACTGCTACTATTGATAATTACCAGAGAAACTCAAAGGACCTCTTTTAATATCTGGAGATTGCAACAAGACTTTCTGCCATTTCAAATGTAACACACTTCTTAAATATCAGATGCTGCAATGTGTGTGTGTGTGTGTGTGTGTGTGTGTGTGTGTGTGTGTGTGTGTGTGTGTGTGTGTGTGTGTGTGTGTGTGTGTGTGTGTGTGTGTGTGTGTGTGTGTGTGTGTGTGTGTGTGTGTGTGTGTGTGTGTGTGTGTGTGTGTGTGTTGTGTGTGTGTGTGTGTGTGTGTGTGTGTGTGTGTGTGTGTGTGTGTGTGTGTGTGTACGTGGTCTAGCATTACTATACTTGTGGGGACCTAAATCTGTTTACATAGTCATGTGTGGGGACTGGCTTCCCTTATGGTGACAAATTGGAGGTCCCCATAAGGGGAGTCATTAATGTTAGGGTGAAGACTTGGTTAGGGTTAGGCATGTGTTGGTTCTGGTTCAGGTTAGGATAAGTCTCCAGGAAATGCATGTAAGTCAATGTAATGTCCCCTGAAGTGATGTATACTTGGTGTGTGTGTGTGTGTGTGTGTGTGTGTGTGTGTGTGTGTGTGTGTGTGTGTGTGTGTGTGTGTGTGTGTGTGTGTGTGTGTGTGTGTGTGTGTGTGTGTGCGTGCGTGCGTGCGTGCGTGCGTGCGTGCGTGCGTGCGTGCGTGCGTGCGTGCGTGCGTGTGTGTGTGTGTGTGTGTGTGTGTGTGTGTGTGTGTGTGTGTGTGTGTGTGTGTGTGTGTCAGCAGGGATTAGTGGGTAAAGGTAAGCGTGTGTCTCTTCCCGGGCGGGCGGATTTCCATCCCTCCGCCCTCAGATGAACCTCTCCTTCTCTCTCTCTCTCTCTCTCTCTTCACACACACACACACACACACACACACGCACACACACGTGCAGCCCTGACACACGGTGTGTGCGTTTGTGTTTTCATTCGACGTGAGATGCCATTGCTCCCAGAGGACTCTGCGGGACTCATGTCTCTTCTCTCCCGGTAAGCTCCGCCTCTTTTCTCTCTTACCTGACGATCCTGCATGAAAGCCTTTTGTTTTCTCTCTTACCTGACGATCTGCATGAAAGCCTTTTGTTTTCTCTCTTACCTGACGATCTGCATGAAAGCCTTTTGTTTTTCTGCAGCTGCTTTAAGCCCGTGCATGTGCTCAGTCGTGCATGTTAACGTGACAACACGTGTTTACAGGAAACTGAGAGTGCTCTATGTTATTCTGCGTATCGCAACATAACATGCTTGTGAGATGGACGCTGCAACATTAACGATCACAGCTTCCATGCGTGTGCACATCTCCATCCTGCGTGTGCACATCTCTCCATCCTGCGCGCTGACAGCTGCTGCGAAGGGACATACCAACTTCTAAAGGGAGTTATTATTCCTATGCAGTAACATGCTTGCTGATGAGTGTGTGAGCTGGTTGAACGCTGCACAAAGGATGCAAGTCAATCATCTTTTATGGGTGTTGTTGTTGTTGCTGTTGTTGTTGTTGTTGTTGTTGTGGTGAACACAAGTCCTCATGCATGTGCACATCTCTACATCATGCATGCTAACAGCTGCTTTAAAGGGAGATACCAACAATATTTTTTAAAGGAAATTAATATGTTACCATTTCTTATTTAAACTTCTAGTAAAATGACAGACATATAGTTTAGTGTTTTCGGGTTTTAAAATGTGTGCTATGTTTAACTCCTAACTCCTAACTCCTAACTCCTGCGACACCATGATGGATTTGTAGTCCTTTGAAAACATCTGCTGCATTCCAGACAGGAAGTCTCTCATATTCCTGCCTTCCTCGAGCTTTGGGGCCGTGTTGTTCATCGTGTGCGCTGCCTGGATGAGTTGGATGTGTGTGTTTGTCTGCACGATGTTTGATATGAAACGAGGCGGAAAGGAGAAGCCGGGACGTTTTGTTTACAACTAGCTTCCACTGCTAAAGGTGGGATTCCTGCAGGTCGGAACATCGCCAACATGTGTGCGTGTGTGTGCGTGTGCGCCTGTGTGTGTACATGTGTGCGTGTGTGTACGTTAGTGCATGTGTGCGTTTGTGTGTGTGCGTCTGTGCTTCTGTGTGCGTCTGTGCGTGTGTGCGCGTCCGTGCGTGTGTGTGTACGCACGGACGCACACACGCGAACGTGCGTCTGTGCGTGTGCGTGTGTGCACGTCCGTGTGTGTGCGCGTCTGTGCGTGTGCGTGTGTTAATGTCTCGTGGCAGGCGATGATCAGGTGATCGGTGAATTGCTCGTTGTCGACTGTTTGTGATTTTATTTATGCACGATGACGCTGATGAGTTAATCATGACTCTGTGACTCCTCCCCCTTCAGTCAGGGAGAACTTCCACCCCTCTGTGCAAAGTAAATACCATGACACTCTGTGCTGCATAACAGGTGCAGTATTATTAATAATGTTCTAAAGTAACGTGCCGTAGCGGATCTGCCACCACGCCGTTCTGCACCGCAGCTCGTCGCCCTGCAGCTCTTCACGTGCACACGTCTGCTTCCTGTAGGTGTTGCATTGCTCTCTTCACTGTATTGTTACGCTGCTGTGTTTATTGTCTCCATGTGACTCTGGCTCAACTCTTTCCTCCGGGATACATAAAGTCCGGTCTAATCTGATCTGATCTAATCTGATCTAATCTCCTCTCTTATAGTGTCTCAGGCGTGAAGATTAGGTCAGGTGTTTTGACTCCAGGTCATCCCATGATCTGCTTACCGCTCTCAGGCCTCAGCTCCCGTTGGCTCACCTTTAGTTTCAGTGACCCAGAATCCAAAATCTGGATCACTCGAAAAGAGACGTTTCTGCATGTTGGGGTTTTCACTGACAACACATCCTCACTCCCAGGTCGGCCTATGTTGACGTTATGTCAAGTCCCCTGTGTCTCCACCAGAGAGCTGGTCTCAGTGGAACAGGCTCTCTCAGGAGGACGTCTCCACCAGAGAGCTGGTCTGAGTGGAACAGGCTCTCTCTCAGGGGGACGTCTCCACAGAGAGCTGGTCTGAGTGGAACAGGCTCTCTCTCAGGGGGACGTCTCCACAGAGAGCTGGTCTCAGTGGAACAGGCTCTCTCTCAGGGGGACGTCTCCACCAGAGAGCTGGTCTCAGTGGAACAGGCTCTCTCTCAGGGGGACGTCTCCACCAGAGAGCTGGTCTCAGTGGAACAGGCTCTCCACAGGAGGACGTCTCCACCAGAGACCTGGTCTGAGTGGAACAGGCTCTCCACAGGAGGACGTCTCCACCAGAGACCTGGTCTGAGTGGAACAGGCTCTCTCAGGGACGTCTCCACAGAGAGCTGGTCTCAGTGGAACAGGCTCTCTCTCAGGGGGACGTCTCCACCAGAGACCTGGTCTGAGTGGAACAGGCTCTCCACAGGAGGACGTCTCCACCAGAGACCTGGTCTGAGTGGAACAGGCTCTCTCTCAGGGGGACGTCTCCACCAGAGAGCTGGTCTGAGTGGAACAGGCTCTCACAGGAGGACGTCTCCACAGAGAGCTGGTCTCAGTGGAACAGGCTCTCTCTCAGGGGGACGTCTCCACCAGAGACCTGGTCTGAGTGGAACAGGCTCTCCACAGGAGGACGTCTCCACCAGAGAGCTGGTCTGAGTGGAACAGGCTCTCTCAGGGGGACGTCTCCACCAGAGACCTGGTCTGAGTGGAACAGGCTCTCCACAGGAGGACGTCTCCACCAGAGAGCTGGTCTGAGTGGAACAGGCTCTCCACAGGAGGACGTCTCCACCAGAGAGCTGGTCTGAGTGGAACAGGCTCTCCACAGGAGGGCGTTGAGCTGATTTACGTTACAAGAAGCACAAGAAGCCCCAGAAAAGATTACATTCAGAGCTAATAATGGAGAAACCGAAGAAGAAGTAAAGCAGATTATAATTGCTTGCGGGTGAAAAGGATAGAGAATTTGCATGTGATGTTAATGCATTTATCTGATATAAAAAATTGCATTCGTATACTTCCAAGAGACCCCTAAACATCTAACTTGGTCTGTGTGAATTGAACGACAAACCGATCACCTGTCAATGAAATCGCGGAGAGAAGCAGCAGTGCAAATCTTAAAGTCTATTATCCTTGTATGCACTACGACATTAACTTGGCTAAAATGTAATATGTTTTCTATGAAATTGTGTTGAATGTTGTGTTTTTTCAATTAAATCAACCATTACAAAGATGAAAATGTGTTTTATTTTTTTTGCTTTCATATATAGTAATAGTATTGTAAACGAAACATTTATAGTGTATCATGTGCTTTCATTGTATGCTCTGTTTTTTTGACATTGCTTTTGGTATTTGCTCAACACATTCGCAGCAGTCGGTTAGCGGGAGATGATCTATAAGATTATTATGATCCGGTAATGGCTCTACAACACCATCCTCTAGTTTAAATTTCTTCACTTTGTTTCTTTTTCTTTTCACCTTCCTTCTTTTTGTCTTTTTAGTTTTCCGTCTTATGGTCCCTTTTCTTTTCATTCGCATTCTGCGTTTGCTTTTAATTTTTCTTCTCCTTTTCATGTTGCTTTCTTTTCTTCATTTTTCTTTACTTTTTCTATTCATTCTTTCTGCTAATGTCGTTTGCGATCTTGGCGAGTGGTATGAGATATACTGTTTCTATAAAGGTTATCTATAATACCATCTTTTAAAGAAAGATATTCTTCATATGTCATGTTATCATGGTCCTCTTTTGTCCTAAAGACCTTACATGGATATGATATAGAGGAGAGCTCTTCTTCGGGGAACATCCTCTCCCCTACTTTGTAGCATCCAGTCATTAAGCCCATATCCATTATCCTGGTGATAATAAGGGAGGCTACATAGACTTGGTTTTTCTCAGATCCATGGCTAGTTTTTAACGGTCGTCCTTAGTTTTATATGATTTGCTGAGTGGGTGGGACATATTGCGTTGAGTGGGAGGCTTCATCTGTAGAAAGTACTCTGTTTGAGGAGGATTTCGTTAGGATTCTGACTCTTAATGGCAGTTTGGTCATTTGTGAGGGTATTTCAGTGAAACAAGGCTGTTTTGAAACATTTGACAGATTTATGCTTAAACTTCTCATGAGAAGTTACGAAAGATACACTTTTCTTTTTAAAAAAGCTGAAAAGTAGATAATGAAGTGTGCTTTGTGTGTACAGACACACAGAAAACACTTGAAAAACACAACAAGAAGGACTGTAATACACATGTATCAGACACGCTCCCCTTGCTATAATGATGACAACAGTTTTTAGATGTAAAAAAACCTTTTTTTATTTTTTTCACACAAAAATCAATAGTTATACTGATTGTAGCATCCCCAGGACAGTCTCCAGCTCAGAACTCCCCATATTACTGGATATATCCTGATGGAGTTTTTTCACTTCAGTCAAAATATTCACGTGTATGCTGTTTTCGACGCACAGATGCATTACATCTACAAACAGAGCATACAATGAGAGCACATGATACACTTTTGATGTTTGTTTCATTTCTGAGATAATGTTACAGAATGTTTCGGAAAATGAAGATTCCAGGACCACTTTAAATGTTTCGTTTACAATCGTTTCCCAATGACCCGGAATAGTACTGCCAGAACGAACTATATCCAAAATGTCTTCCAGTTTACAAACTTCGGCCATTCTTTTTACACAGGGGTCACTACTCGTTCTGTTTTCAATCGTCCCCATCACCACACTTATTAAAAGGGTAATGACTACATTATGATCAATATATACAGAGCGTTTTGCATAGTAGTTTCCCATTTTTATTTTACTTAAAGAAAAAAGTCAATGTATCGAACAAGTCCCTGGCTTCTCCATCCAACTGCTGGTTGTTAGTCTTCTTCTCTCCATCCAACTCGGCATGGATCTTTTCAAGTCTCTCCTTGAGGCATCTGCATTTTGAGATTGTGAAGAAAAGCCTCCGAAGCGCCTTGGATCCTCCAATCATCCGTGAAAATGTCTTTATCATTAAGAGTCTGGTCGATCTCAGTAATGAAGTTGGTGAGCCAGAGTCTTTTCATTAACGCGTTGTAATTGTTTCTGAAGTAAAAAATCGGACATGTCATTCAGAAAATCGTGTTGCCTCTGGCCGGGCTGACTGACTCGGCACCCGTTGCATATTTCTTCTCTGTACCGATGTATCACCCTCTCCACAATATCAACCAACACCGCTTTCACTGTGTCCATAGACAGAGACGTTTTGGCCCAAGGAGCAAAATCAGCAGCAGTAGTATTACAAGATTCGGGTTTCCCCCTTGGTGGTGATGATGGTGGACTCTGTTCCTGGCTGCAACTCGCGGGGGGAGTCTTGGCTATTCTCTGCTCCATGGCTAGTTTACAACGGTCATCTTAGCGAGGTCCTTCGTTTTAGATGATTTGCTGAGTGGAGGGTGGGGCTCATTGCGTTGAATGGTGGTAGTCAATTATAGAATTGAGAGTTTTTAGAAAAAAAGTTCTTTAAGCGTTGTAGCTTTTTCATCTCATCTCCAGCAATAGGTCATCATTTAAGAACAAGTAATAGTTTTGTCAAGATTCTACAGAAAAAAGTCAAAAAAGTAGAGTATGTCAGAAATATGGAAAAGTCATAGTATGTTGAAAATAAAAAAGAAAACTCAATTCAATACAATTAATGAATATTTTACCCTGTTCTAAAGTTTTGCACCCATAAGAAAAACCCCTTCCTTACCAACTACTTCATATTATACCCTTTGTTAAGTGTTGCGTACATCAGGGTGTATCTCAAAGTATCTTGGTAACATAAAATAACTAAAATATGTAAGTTTATCAGAAAAGAAAAACCTTGTTTATCTGAACAAGTGTTGCATACACAAAGTGTGTCTAAAAGTATCTTAGTAACACAGAAAAAGAGAAGAAAGCGTTAATGTTAACAAAAACTGTATTGTTCCACTGAAATAATTAATAAATAATTTCAAAAAGTGCTCTTAAAAAGAACAAATGTATTCAGATAAAAGTATTTTGTTAGACTATTAAGTCCACGATGATTACATTTAACCCCTAACCCATTTGTATTATATGTTTGTTTTCCTAATAAAGCCAGAGCCACCTGAAATAATTTTGCCATGGCTGTAATGAAGGACTGAGCGTTGATTCTGTTTGCTTTTATACATCTTTGATTTCGTCTGCATCAACCCAGTTGTTGAATTTTTCGGGCCAATTATGCCAAGATACAAACATTTGTTTTTTCCCTCTCACCACACGCCTTTTTAGAATTTTCTCGACTTGAAAAGCCTTGTCATTGGCTATCTTCACTTTTTGTAACTCTTTCTCATAAAAAGTCCCCTGGATCTCTTCTCCATCATAATCTTTGAGCTTGTAAACAGGTGGCTGCCGAGGAAAGCCTTCAGACACCGTAAATAATTCGTCCGTATAACTTTTTTTCGAATACTACTTTTGACAGCAGCTTTTTTACGAAGGCTGGAGGGGTTATATAGATTCCGAAACACTTGAGCCTCATTTTCCTTGGTTACCTGCAGTGGGTTCATTTTAATACTTCGGTGATAACTATTATTGTAACTTCCAAGTAGTTCGGGTAAGACCTCTATATATCTATGAGTGTTTTTAGCTGTAAAATACCTCCACATTTTAGTTTTCAGCATACGGTTAAATGTCTCTACCACACATGCCTTCATGTCACTGGCTGTTGCATAATGTGCAATACCTCTTTTCTTCAACAAGTTTTGAAAAACTTTATTAAGGAACTCTTTCCCTGCGTCTGTTTGTATCTTTTTAGGAATCTCGTTGTGTGTTAAAATTGTATCAAAGGCCTTGGTAACCTCAATACCCGACGTCCCGAATGGCTGGAATGAAACGAACGGTCCACAGTCTCTTTACCACTTCATCATAGTTTCGATCCAGATAGTATTCACCGGTAGGTAATACACACTCGTGCTGCATCTGACTGGGGTGATCGACTTGACATCCGTTACATGTTTCCTTTCTGTAAAGGTATACGACTCTATCCAACAGATGAACTACAACTGCTTTTACCGTATTCAGGAATGCCGATGTCCTAGCACGTTCTGTAGCATCACCCTCGGGAGCACAAGGAAAGCATGGTGAATCAATGCCTACTGCTGTTGATTCCTCTGGAGAGTCGTGAGTAGATGGAGGTTGATACATATTCAACCATCCTGTAATATCAATGCCAGCCATAGCGCTGTCCAGATCTGGTGTCCAAATTGTTGGTGAGGATGGCGGTCCTGTAGGCGTTTGATCCAAGCTGCAGATCGTGGGGAGAGACTTGGTTTTTCTCAGATCCATGGTTGCTGCTCTCTAAAATATCCTTGAAGGGTTCTCATTTTTAAATGATCTTGTGAGGAAAGGTGGGGCTTGTTGTGTTGAGTGGTAGGCGGAGCCCATTGGAGAAAAGTCAGAGTCTTTTGCAGTCAAACTATGTAGCTTTTAAAACTCAGTGATGCATAATACAGAAAACTCCTTCATTTTACTTGAGGGCTTCAAAATGTATTTTGTACTTCGAAGGATACTTCATTAAAAGCTTCTAAATAATTACAATCTGGGCTGTTATATAATAGAAAAAACAACAGATGCATAGAGGTTCTTTAACACACATCAAGCAGCATTAACTAACTACATGATATTATAACATAAAAAAATAAAAGTACTTACCAGATATCTGTGCCTGATGGGGGAAAAGCAAAGAGAGGCTGTCTAGATGGTTCGGATCTTACTTATAGGCAACGCAATATGTAAATGACTCTAGAAAGCAGCCAATAGGGTTATTCCTGCTTGTTTAACAAATTAGCATTATATTGTACTTGGTTTTTATGGCAGAGCAAATACTTTTTTAGGTGTAGGCTATTCTCCTGTATATATATATATATATATGTATATCACACACATAAATATATATACACACATATATATACACACATATATATATATATGTATATATATATATTAAAAATATGCATACACATTACAAAAAACATTTAGCTAGTATATTACCCCTCTCCCTTCGGCCGCCATATGGTCATCTCCATAGGGGGTTTATGGGTTCTCCCCCCCCCTGTCCTGACTTGTCTCAGACTGTTCGCAAAAGGCTGACTTTTTTTAAATATATGTTTTTTAGATGCTTTACTTTGATTTATTTCATGTTATTTGCAAGTATTTGTAAGTTACATTCAATACTGTATACAGGATTAGGGGCACAGGAAGTGGTTAGGAGGCGGGACATATGTCCTATGCATACTAATTGATTGAAACAAAAACAAAGAGGGTGACTTTTTTTAAACTTCTTCCTTCACCTTGAGGGGTAGCGATGCAAACTCTTCTTTAATCTCGCATGCTGTTTGTGTTTCTTTGCTTTTCTTTGCAAATATCTTGTGTGCCTCTGGTTCCACGATGGTTTCTTGATTAACTACTTCTTCCGATACAGTGGTTGCGTGTAGATCTCGGGAAGACACCAGAGTTAACACAGCCCAATCTGTTGAGGTCAGTGTCGCTTTAACACTACGGGGTCCATACGTTTCTCCATTCTTCAGATTGTAGAAATGCAGTTCATTAGCCATATAGTTGAATATATAACCCCAAACATCGCCATTTTTCAGAGTCCATTCTTCGTGAAGTTCTTCGGCTGTAGGCGTCTGAACCCGGCATACAAACTGCATTCGTTTCTTGATTGGAGCACCCAACGGATGGCTGTAAGTTGTCACCGGTGTCTCGCTGATTAAACTCATATCAAGACGTCTCTTGGCCATTTTCTCTCGACTTGAAAAATATTGAAGAGTGACCAAAAGACGCTGGCTTTTATTTAGCCAACTTCTAACGGGAGAGGGGTGAGGGGCAGGGAAAGTGTGTGTGTGTGTGTGTGTGTGTGTGTGTGTGTGTGTGTGTGTGTGTGTGTGTGTGTGTTGTGTGTGTGTGTGTGTGTGTGTGTGTGTGTGTGTGTGTGTGTGTGTGTGTGTGTGTGTGTGTGTGTGTGTGTGGTGTGTGTGTGTGTGTGTGTGTGTGTGTGTGTGTGTGTGTGTGTGTGTGTGTGTGTGTGTGTGTGTGTGTGTGTTGATAGAAATGTGTTGGGACAACTGGTCCGCTTTCCAAATCTCTGCGCGTCCCTAACAAGCTGGTTATCATACAGGAAGGAATCCAGAACATACAAGTAGCCGTTAAAACAATAATCTATTTTAATGGTAATATAACAATGCAATACAATCAATACATTACCATACAAAGTCATATCATATGCGTAATGTCAGGAGTAGGCCTACTCCTGGCCCTTGTTCACGGGCTGCCACGACCTTCCCCCCCCCCCCCCCCCCCACATTCCAGAGACCTCAGATGTGTCTTAAAGGATATTTAAGATAACACAAATATTTCATCTGTCATATCTCCAACTTCTGGTTACACAGAATACAAAGTAATTAAACCCACACATATACTATTCAAGATATGTAGACTTCCCTGAAACATGACATGCTAGAGATCTTAAGCAGAATATTCTCTTCCCCCACCTAGCACCCTGTCCTGCCTACACCTCCCCCACAGGGCAATAACACCCTGTTTACTCTAAACAGCCCTTGTTTAGAGCCATTTTAGTCCTCACCTTTATGTAAGGATAAAACAGAGGAATCAATATAAAACACAAACACAAGTATTGTTTGAACAGTATTCACTTAACTGCTACTATTGATAATTACCAGAGAAACTCAAAGGACCTCTTTTAATATCTGGAGATTGCAACAAGACTTTCTGCCATTTCAAATGTAACACACTTCTTAAATATCAGATGCTGCAATGTGTGTGTGTGTGTGTGTGTGTGTGTGTGTGTGTGTGTGTGTGTGTGTGTGTGTGTGTGTGTGTGTGTGTGTGTGTGTGTGTGTGTGTGTGTGTGTGTGTGTGTGTGTGTGTGTGTGTGTGTGTGTGTGTGTGTGTGTGTGTGTGTGTGTGTGTGTGTGTGTGTGTGTGTGTGTGTGTGTGTGTGTGTGTGTGTGTGTGTGTACGTGGTCTAGCATTACTATACTTGTGGGGACCTAAATCTGTTTACATAGTCATGTGTGGGGACTGGCTTCCCTTATGGTGACAAATTGGAGGTCCCCATAAGGGGAGTCATTAATGTTAGGGTGAAGACTTGGTTAGGGTTAGGCATGTGTTGGTTCTGGTTCAGGTTAGGATAAGTCTCCAGGAAATGCATGTAAGTCAATGTAATGTCCCCTGAAGTGATGTATACTTGGTGTGTGTGTGTGTGTGTGTGTGTGTGTGTGTGTGTGTGTGTGTGTGTGTGTGTGTGTGTGTGTGGTGTGTGTGTGTGTGTGTGTGTGTGTGTGTGTGTGCGTGCGTGCGTGCGTGCGTGCGTGCGTGCGTGCGTGCGTGCGTGCGTGCGTGCGTGCGTGTGTGTGTGTGTGTGTGTGTGTGTGTGTGTGTGTGTGTGTGTGTGTGTGTGTGTGTGTGTGTCAGCAGGGATTAGTGGGTAAAGGTAAGCGTGTGTCTCTTCCCGGGCGGGCGGATTTCCATCCCTCCGCCCTCAGATGAACCTCTCCTTCTCTCTCTCTCTCTCTCTCTCTTCACACACACACACACACACACACACGCACACACACGTGCAGCCCTGACACACGGTGTGTGCGTTTGTGTTTTCATTCGACGTGAGATGCCATTGCTCCCAGAGGACTCTGCGGGACTCATGTCTCTTCTCTCCCGGTAAGCTCCGCCTCTTTTCTCTCTTACCTGACGATCTGCATGAAAGCCTTTTGTTTTCTCTCTTACCTGACGATCTGCATGAAAGCCTTTTGTTTTCTCTCTTACCTGACGATCTGCATGAAAGCCTTTTGTTTTTCTGCAGCTGCTTTAAGCCCGTGCATGTGCTCAGTCGTGCATGTTAACGTGACAACACGTGTTTACAGGAAACTGAGAGTGCTCTATGTTATTCTGCGTATCGCAACATAACATGCTTGTGAGATGGACGCTGCAACATTAACGATCACAGCTTCCATGCGTGTGCACATCTCCATCCTGCGTGTGCACATCTCTCCATCCTGCGCGCTGACAGCTGCTGCGAAGGGACATACCAACTTCTAAAGGGAGTTATTATTCCTATGCAGTAACATGCTTGCTGATGAGTGTGTGAGCTGGTTGAACGCTGCACAAAGGATGCAAGTCAATCATCTTTTATGGGTGTTGTTGTTGTTGCTGTTGTTGTTGTTGTTGTTGTTGTGGTGAACACAAGTCCTCATGCATGTGCACATCTCTACATCATGCATGCTAACAGCTGCTTTAAAGGGAGATACCAACAATATTTTTTAAAGGAAATTAATATGTTACCATTTCTTATTTAAACTTCTAGTAAAATGACAGACATATAGTTTAGTGTTTCGGGTTTTAAAATGTGTGCTATGTTTAACTCCTAACTCCTAACTCCTAACTCCTGCGACACCATGATGGATTTGTAGTCCTTTGAAAACATCTGCTGCATTCCAGACAGGAAGTCTCTCATATTCCTGCCTTCCTCGTAGCTTTTGGGGCCGTGTTGTTCATCGTGTGCGCTGCCTGGATGAGTTGGATGTGTGTGTTTGTCTGCACGATGTTTGATATGAAACGAGGCGGAAAGGAGAAGCCGGGACGTTTTGTTTACAACTAGCTTCCACTGCTAAAGGTGGGATTCCTGCAGGTCGGAACATCGCCAACATGTGTGCGTGTGTGTGCGTGTGCGCCTGTGTGTGTACATGTGTGCGTGTGTGTACGTTAGTGCATGTGTGCGTTTGTGTGTGTGCGTCTGTGCTTCTGTGTGCGTCTGTGCGTGTGTGCGCGTCCGTGCGTGTGTGTGTACGCACGGACGCACACACGCGAACGTGCGTCTGTGCGTGTGCGTGTGTGCACGTCCGTGTGTGTGCGCGTCTGTGCGTGTGCGTGTGTTAATGTCTCGTGGCAGGCGATGATCAGGTGATCGGTGAATTGCTCGTTGTCGACTGTTTGTGATTTTATTTATGCACGATGACGCTGATGAGTTAATCATGACTCTGTGACTCCTCCCCCTTCAGTCAGGGAGAACTTCCACCCCTCTGTGCAAAGTAAATACCATGACACTCTGTGCTGCATAACAGGTGCAGTATTATTAATAATGTTCTAAAGTAACGTGCCGTAGCGGATCTGCCACCACGCCGTTCTGCACCGCAGCTCGTCGCCCTGCAGCTCTTCACGTGCACACGTCTGCTTCCTGTAGGTGTTGCATTGCTCTCTTCACTGTATTGTTACGCTGCTGTGTTTATTGTCTCCATGTGACTCTGGCTCAACTCTTTCCTCCGGGATACATAAAGTCCGGTCTAATCTGATCTGATCTAATCTGATCTAATCTCCTCTCTTATAGTGTCTCAGGCGTGAAGATTAGGTCAGGTGTTTTGACTCCAGGTCATCCCATGATCTGCTTACCGCTCTCAGGCCTCAGCTCCCGTTGGCTCACCTTTAGTTTCAGTGACCCAGAATCCAAAATCTGGATCACTATCCCTCGTGCCTCCTTTAAAGAGTCCCTATTCCCTCTCCTGTAGTGTTCATACAGGTGTTAGTGCATGTCAATGGTCTGCAGAGGATCACATGTGAGTTTTTATCTTAAGTTGAAACTGATAAGAAAGCTACTACCTACATGGACGCTAAAGTCGTTTTTTGACCTTAAAATATTTTTGTTTCAGGAAAAAAGTCAATGGTTTTCTGATTGTGTTTTTGGTTGTTCGCCTGAAATCTGTGGTTGACTCAATGACCCACAATCTGGATCATCAACCTTCCCTTTAAAGAGTCCCTATTCCCTCTCCTGTAGTGGTTCATACAGGTGTTAGTGCATGTCAATGGTCTGCAGAGGATAAAATGTGAGTTTCTATATTAAGTTGAAACTGATAAGAAAGCTACTAGTACCTACGTTGGTGTGAAAGTCGTTTTTTGACCTTGGTGACAATACTTTATGTTTTAGGAAAAAAGTCAATGGTTTTCTGAACATATTCTTGGTTGTTCGCCTGAAATCTATTTTTTACTCAATGACCCAAAATCTTGATCCTCAACCTTCCCTTTAAAGAGTTCCTATTCCCTCTCCTGTAGTGTGTTATATAGTACATGTAAATGGTCTGCAAAGGCTAAAATCCTAAAGGGTTACCTCCAGCGGGAGTTCCTATCTTAAGTTGAAACTGATAAGAAAGCTGCTAGTACTTACGTTGGTGTGAAAGTCGTTTTTTGACCTAGGTAACAATATGTTATGTTCCAGGGAAAATGTCAATGGTTTTCTGAATGGGTTTTTGGTTGTTAGTCTGAAATCTGTTGTTTACTCAATGACCCAAATATCTGGATCATCAACCTTCCCTTTAAAGAGTCCCTATTCCCTCTCCTGTAGTGAGTTGTACAGGTGTTAGTGCATGTCAATGGTCTGCAGAGGACACAAATTGTGTTTTGGGTTGTTAGCCTGAAATCTGTGGTTAACACAAGCTCAAGAGATGAGTATAATACCTCGCTGGTGAATTAAAAGTAAGCCTCTCATGCAATAACTAATCCCTGTTAGAGCCGTTCATCTCCACCTGTATCAGACGATAAACAAATTAAATAATAACAAACCATTATCCTAAAAACAGCTTTCAGGGAATTTCCCCTCCATGTATTTTTCTTAGAGCTTCTATAGAAACGTATTTGTGTTTATAAGTGTGTTGGGGGGGGGGGGGGGGTTAAAGACCCCTTTAGCAGCCTGTGGTTCCGGCCCTGGAGGTTCAGTCCGACACAGTGACGTGTGTCTGAGCAGAGACTCTGACAGCAGCCGGCGAGGTCCCCGAGCCTCTGAGGACAAGCAGACCAACCTGAGAGTGTGTTGCGTGGCGGAGGATGAGGAGGAGGAGGAAGGTTTCTGAATGTGTCCCTGCTTGTTTTCAGGAGCGCGATGGGCCCGCACGGCACGAGCAGATCTGTTCAGAAATTGGAGTTCTGCAACTGCAAGAAGGGACTCGGTGAGCATGCTAGCCCGAAATAATACTGACGATAATAACTTACATTTATATAGAGCCTTTCATAAACCCAAGGACACCACACCTGACCTCTGTGACCTCTGTGACCTCTGCATGCTGTGGACCAATAACACTTCACGTTTGTGCAGAAATGTCTTTATAGAAGTGTGCAGACGGTATGTTTAGATGTTAGCATCGTTTCAGGTCTGTTTTATCTCCAATGCAACTTATATTAAAGAATACCACACAAACAATATGAATGACTTTCAAGTAAAGCAAAGAAAACCATATCTTAAAAGTTAGAATAGTTTTATAAGCAAAACAAATGTGAATATAATGATGGAAAATGTTTGCAAATGTATAGAAATGTAGAACAAAGTCATAGAATGTAGAAAAAAATACAAGATTTATGAAAATATAATAAAATGAAGAAAGAAATATGAATATGTATGAATATAATGCAAATTGTATACAAAGAAGATAATGTACTAAAATCAAATGTAGGAAAAAATGTAAAGTCATTTAATTAAGTTTAAGAACATTTAAAGAATACATAGGAAGATGCAGAGTATGAGAGACTCTGAATCACCTCTGCCTCTGCTCAGGGGTGAAGGTGATCGGGGGGTACCGAGATCTGACCGGAGAGGAGTTCGGTATCTACGTGAAGAGAGTGATCGCCGGGGGGCTCGCCGCCCAGGACGGTACGGGGGTTAGGGTTATTTATATTTTAGTTAATATAATTATTATTAAACCGCACACCTGTCCGTCTCTTCCAGGTCGGTTAAAGTCAGGTG
>NW_027263119.1:123739-133417 GCF_902827115.2 Pseudochaenichthys georgianus
GAGAGGCTGAGGAAGGAACACATCGAGGCTCTGAGGGAAATCAAGAGGCTGCAGGTAACACACACACACACACACACACACACACACTCGCACACAATTTTGTCTCAGAATTTACAAAATGTCTCAGAATTTATAAAATGTTGACTTCCCGTTGACTTCCTGTTTCTGACTTCCCGTTGACTTCCCGTTGACTTCCTGTTGACTTCCTGTTGACTTCCTGTTTCTGACTTCCCTCTACAGGAGCAGCTGGGCGAGTTTCACAGAGTTCACCATCAGACGGAGGAGGAGCTCAGTAAAGTCAAACAGGTGAGTCTGAAAACACACACACACACACTTCCTGTCCCCTGGTCTGAAGGTCAATGGTTCTCTAAAGGTGTATTTGGTTGTTATCCTGAGGTTTATACGGTCTGTGGATAACACAAACCTTTTCTCAGAATGACATTTCTACGGAGCCCCTAAAGGGACATGGCACGAGAAAGTATCTCTGGATAACGGTTTAAGAGACACAAAAAGAAAATATGAGAACAAAAATAAAGCCAGGATAACGGACGAGGAACTAACCCGTTATCCTGGCTTTATTTGTGTTCTCTGTTTCACGTCCCGTCAGAGCTCCGTAGATTTCTTTCTCAGATGTTGACTTTTTGAGGGTTAGAAGTTAACCCCCCCCCCCCCTGCTCTGTTCCTTAGTTGATGTCGTGACGCTGTTTTCTCTACACAGGAAGTGAAGCTCTGTTTTCTCTCCACAGGAAGTGAAGCTCTGTTTTCTCTACACAGGAAGTGAAGCTCTGTTTTCTCTCCACAGGAAGTGAAGCTCTGTTTTCTCTACACAGGAAGTGAAGCTCTGTTTTCTCTCCACAGGAAGTGAAGCTCTATTTTCTCTCCACAGGAAGTGAAGCTCTGTTTTCTCTCCACAGGAAGTGAAGCTCTGTTTTCTCTCCACAGGAAGTGAAGCTCTGTTTTCTCTCCACAGGAAGTGAAGCTCTGTTTTCTCTCCACAGGAAGTGAGGCTCTGTTTTCTCTCTACAGGAAGTGAAGCTCTGTTTTCTCTCCACAGGAAGTGAGGCTCTGTTTTCTCTCCACAGGAAGTGAAGCTCTGTTTTCTCTCCACAGGAAGTGAGGCTCTGTTTTCTCTCCACAGGAAGTGAAGCTCTGTTTTCTCTCCACAGGAAGTGATGATCTGTTTTCTCTCTACAGGAAGTGAAGCTCTGTTTTCTCTCCACAGGAAGTGAAGCTCTGTTTTCTCTCTACAGGAAGTGAAGCTCTGTTTTCTCTCCACAGGAAGTGAAGCTCTGTTTTCTCTCTACAGGAAGTGAAGCTCTGTTTTCTCTCCACAGGAAGTGAAGCTCTGTTTTCTGTCCACAGGAAGTGAAGCTCTGTTTTCTCTCCACAGGAAGTGAAGCTCTGTTTTCTCTCTACAGGAAGTGAAGCTCTGTTTTCTCTCTACAGGAAGTGAAGCTCTGTTTTCTCTCTACAGGAAGTGAAGCTCTGTTTTCTCTCCACAGGAAGTGAAGCTCTGTTTTCTCTCTACAGGAAGTGAAGCTCTGTTTTCTCTCTACAGGAAGTGAAGCTCTGTTTTCTCTCTACAGGAAGTGAAGCTCTGTTTTCTCTCCACAGGAAGTGAAGCTCTGTTTTCTCTCCACAGGAAGTGAAGCTCTGTTTTCTGTCCACAGGAAGTGAAGCTCTGTTTTCTCTCTACAGGAAGTGAAGCTCTGTTTTCTCTCTACAGGAAGTGAAGCTCTGTTTTCTCTCCACAGGAAGTGAAGCTCTGTTTTCTCTCCACAGGAAGTGAAGCTCTGTTTTCTCTCCACAGGAAGTGAAGCTCTGTTTTCTCTCCACAGGAAGTGAAGCTCTGTTTTCTCTCCACAGCAAGTGAAGCTCTGTTTTCTCTCTACAGGAAGTGAAGCTCTGTTTTCTCTCTACAGGAAGTGAAGCTCTGTTTTCTCTCCACAGGAAGTGAAGCTCTGTTTCTCTCTACAGGAAGTGAAGCTCTGTTTTCTCTCTATAGGAAGTGAAGCTCTGTTTTCTCTCTACAGGAAGTGAAGCTCTGTTTTCTCTCCACAGGAAGTGAAGCTCTGTTTTCTGTCCATAGGAAGTGAAGCTCTGTTTTCTCTCTACAGGAAGTGAAGCTCTATTTTCTCTCTACAGGAAGTGAAGCTCTGTTTTCTCTCCACAGGAAGTGAAGCTCTGTTTTCTCTCCACAGGAAGTGAAGCTCTGTTTTCTCTCCACAGGAAGTGAAGCTCTGTTTTCTCTCCACAGGAAGTGAAGCTCTGTTTTCTCTCCACAGGAAGTGATGATCTGTTTTCTCTCCACAGGAAGTGAAGCTCTGTTTTCTCTCCACAGGAAGTAAAGCTCTGTTTTCTCTCCACAGGAAGTGAGGCTCTGTTTTCTCTCCACAGGAAGTGATGCTCTGTTTTCTCTCCACAGGAAGTGAAGCTCTGTTTTCTCTCCACAGGAAGTGAGGCTCTGTTCTCTCTACAGGAAGTGAGGCTCTGTTTTCTCTCCACAGGAAGTGAAGCTCTGTTTTCTCTCTACAGGAAGTGAAGCTCTGTTTTCTCTCCACAGGAAGTGAAGCTCTGTTTTCTCTCCACAGGAAGTGAAGCTCTGTTTTCTCTCCACAGGAAGTGAAGCTCTGTTTTCTCTCTACAGGAAGTGAAGCTCTGTTTTCTCTCCACAGGAAGTGAAGCTCTGTTTTCTCTCTACAGGAAGTGAAGCTCTGTTTTCTCACCACAGGAAGTGAAGCTCTGTTTTCTCTCCACAGGAAGTGAAGCTCTGTTTTCTCACCACAGGAAGTGAAGCTGGTCTCGGAGGAGAGTCGGGCTCTCTGGTCTCGGGTGCAGATGGCCGAGGCGGCTCAGAAGCAGGCCAGAGGAATGGAGATGGACTACGAGGAGGTGATCCACCTTCTGGAGGCCGAGATCGCCGAGCTGAAGACTCTGAGGGCGGAGCCACCGGGGGTAACAACCAATAAGGTGACAGAGAATTGGGAAATTGGGGTCAATTCCAACCAATAAGGTGATCGACGGGACAAACGGAAGTCAAAGTCAACTTTCATGTCAATCTTTCAGTTTGTGTGTACAGACAGAGAGAACGAAATACCGTTTCCCACAATCCAGAATACAAATATATATAAAAATATCTATAAAAATATGTATATATACACAATCAACAGACACATTTATACATATGCACACAACAATACAAGCACAACAATCAATACTGTCCATAGATACATTTATATAATGTATTAAACGCATCTAAAATGAAATGTAGTTCATTACCAAATCCAGCCAACGACTAAGGGGGACATTGGGACAAAAGGGACTGTGGATAAGTCTGTACTTTACTTTTGAAATCCCCCAGTTCATCGGTAAAAACTCTTTTACAGAATCATCCAGTTTTTACTTTTATAAATTAGGTAAAAAAAATAAGTCATTTTTAATCTAACCAACAATGATTTCTTTTTTTAGGTAAAACTTCTAGGAGTATTTTCCTGACCCTCATGTTTAGATTGTTCCTCCATCATCGTCATCATCATCATCTTCAGTGAATCTTGGTCAGGGTTTCGTTGCTGTGTTCCGACCCCTCTCCCTCCGGAGGTCGGTCCAGCAGCCTGCAGGTCAGCAGATCTGACGCTGGCAGACGCTGCGCTTTCATTTCATGAGTCGGCGAAACACAAAGTGCCGACTCATGCTTTTCTGACGGTGTCAAAATATGAAATGCCCAATCATAAGAGCACTTCCTCCCTTCAGCGCTGCACTGCAAACATGCTGTGAGAGTATATCATGACTTGTTCTCGCTCCACGTTTGAGCAGATCCCTGAAATGTGGACACGTGGAATTCTTACCAATGATTGGAAGTTGTTTTTTAAATCTCAACCAATATGAACCCATTTGGCCTGAAGGGGGCGCTGTAATCAAAACTCAAAATGTTGAATTTGAGTTCCAAACATTGGCCATAAACCTTAGCATTGTATTGAGTTGTCTAATTAAGACGTGTGATGTTAACCGACAGGAGGCGAATGAACCACAGAAATGTTGGACCAAGCGTCGTTTGAATGGTCCTAAAACCTGTGTATGCTTAACACTGGTGTAGTGATGATACACTGCACCCTGACAGTGCAGTGAGATGGCTATAGAGAGAAAGATGGGCAGTAATTAACGTGAGAAACTGTACAGTGAGTAACGGTATTGTAACATTACAAAAACACAGTGACCCCAATCAGCCTGATGGGGGCGCTGTAATTATAAATGTTGAACTTTGAAGAGGAATGACTCCAACGCTGTAAGATCAAGTTATATGAAACTTTCCACAGACCTTACCACTACACCTTACTCGTTAGGCCTTTCATCGCACAACGTACGAGACCACGCATGCTTTCATTATGCAAATCAAGATCTCATCCTTTGATTTGTCAAACACTTTTAAATACCAATATTGTCCGATATATTTTATAACAATGTGAATAACACATTACATTACATTTAGCTGACGCTTTTATCCAGAGCGACTCACAATAAGTGCGTTCGACCAACAAGTCACAACCTTGAACAAAACAGAATCATAAAGTACTTCAGGTTTCATAGAGCCAGACATTTCAAGTGCTACTCAACTGGCTTTAGAGGAGCCAGTCCTTTGTTAGTAGATAAGTGCTTTGTTAGTAGTTCTATCCTCGAAGTGGAGTCGAGAGAGATGAGTGTTCAGTCTGGAAGGTGTGTGAGCTTTCTGCTGTCCTGATGTCAATGGGAGCTCATTCCACCATCTTGGAGCCAGGACAGCAAACCCACGTGTTTCTGCTGATGGGAACTTGGGTCCCCCTCGCAGCGAGGGTGCAGCGAGTCGTCTGGCTGATGCAGAGCGGAGTGCACGTGCTGGGTGCACGGTTTAACCATGTCCTGGATGTAGGAAGGGCCAGATCCATTCACAGCATGGTACGCAAGCACCAGGGTCTTGAAGTGGATTCTAGCAGTTACCGGAAGCCAGTGGAGGGAGCGGAGGAGCGGAGTGGTGTGGGAACATTCAGGAAGGTTGAAGACCAGACGAGCCGCTGCATTCTGGATGAGCTGCAGAGGTCGGATGGCACATGCAGGCAGACCAGCAGGAGGGAGGTGCAGTAGTCTAGGCGTGAGGTGACGAGAGCCTGGACCAGAACCTGCGTGGCTTTCTGGGTCAGCTGGGGGCGCATCCTCCTGATGTTGTAGAGCGTGTATCTGCAGCAGCGGGTTGGAGCAGCGATGTTTGCAGTGAAGGACAGGTTGTTATCGAGGGTCCCACCCAGAGTCCTTGCAGTCTGAGTCGGGGAAACAACAGAGGGGTCGATGTTGATCGTCAGGTCAAGAGAGGGACAATCTTTTCCCGGAAGGAAAAGCAGTTCAGTTTTGTCAAGGTTGAGCTTGAGGTGATGAGCGGACATCCACTGAGAGATGTCAGCTGGACGAGCAGAGATGCGTGCGACGACCTGGATCTCTGAGCGGGGGAAGGGCAGGACTCATTGGGTGTCGTCAGCGTAGCAGTGGTATGAAAAACCATGCAGGCTAATGACAGATCCGAGCGAGTTTGTGTACAGGGAGAAGAGGAGAGGACCAAGAACAGAGCCCTGAGGGACCCCTGTAGTTAATTGACAAGGGTCGGACTCGGACCCTCTCCAAGTTACCCTGTAGGTGCGGTCTTTGAGGTATGAGGTGAGGAGGGAAAGTGCAGAGCCTGAAACTCCAAGTTCTTGGAGAGCGAAGGAGGATCTGATGGTTCACCGTGTCGAATGCAGCAGACAGGTCCAACAGGATGAGGACAGAGGAGAGGGAGGCTGCTTAGTGTGCAGTTCCTCAGAGACAGCAAGGAGGCCAGTTTCTGTGGAGTGACCTGCCTTGAAACCAGACTGGTGCGGATCCAGAAGGTTGTTCTGATGGAGATAACAGGAGAGTTGTTTAAAGACAGGACCGGGAGGAGAGAGACAGGCCTGTAGTTTATAACATCAGACGGGTTGAGAGTGGGTTTCTTCAGGAGAGGGTTTACTCTCGCCTCCTTGAGAGTGTGTGGAAAGTGACCAGAAGTTAGAGAAGTGTTGATGAAATGGGAGAGAAACGGTAGAATATCAGGAGCGATGGTCTGAAGGAGGTTTGAAGGGATAGGGTCCAGAGGACAGGTGGTGGGGTCCAGAGGACAGGTGGTGGGGCGGGCAGAGGTAACGAGGGTAAGAACCTCACTTGGAGAGAGAGGGGAAAAGGAGGTCAGTGTGCGGGTGGAAGGAGGGTCTGGAGACCCAGCGGTGAGGAGAGGTGAGTCAGAAAAAGAAGAGCGAATATCATCAACTTTTTTTCAAATTGGTTAACGAAGTCGCTTGACAGAAGGGAGGAGGGGGAAGGGGCTTGGGGGGGGTCCAGGAGGGCGGAGGGGGGAGGGGCTTTGGGGGGGTCCAAGAGGGAGGAGGGGGAAGGGGCTTTGGGGGGGTCCAGGAGGGCGGAGGGGGGAGGGGCTTTGGGGGGGTCCAGGAGGGAGGAGGGGGAAGGGGCTTTGGGGGGGTCCAGGAGGGAGGAGGGGGAAGGGGCTTTGGGGGGGTCCAGGAGGGCGGAGGGGGGAGGGGCTTTGGGGGTCGCACTTGTGTAACATCAGTTTTGAAACCTCGCTGGGTGCCCGTTTCAAACATGGGAGAGGTTTAATTAAGCTTCTGGAAACCGTAGACGTCTACCGATGGTAACGGATCCCAGAGGTGATCGATGTCTCTCCTGTCAGCATCGTGATGCATCGTAATGGCAGACTACAAAGCATTAGTCAAAAGCTCTTGCAGCAGAAACCTATCTGTTAGTGCTATAGCCACATTTAAGGAAGAGATTCAACCAATACTTAACTCGATAGCATGTCTGCATGTAGGGGAGGAAACTTATACAAAATGTACACCACCCCAAATTGATCATGTTGTTGATAGTGCTATAGATGCGCTGCGAATAAAATTAGATTCTGTTGCTCCTTTGAAAAAGAAGAAAATAAAACAACATAGATTAGCTCCATGGCATAATGCCGAAACCCGCAAAATAAAGCAAAAGTCTAGACAACTTGAAAGGATATGGCGTTCCACTAAACTTGAAGAATCTCGTTTAATTTGGCATATTACTCTCAATGAATATAAGAAAGCACTGCGTAAAGCGAGAGCAGCCTACTACTCTTCATTAATAGATGAGAATAAGAATAATGCAAGATGTATTTTCAGCACTGTAGCCAGGCTGACAGAGAGCCACAGCTCGATTGAGCCTTCTATTCCCTTAGCACTCAGTAGCAATGATTTTATGTGCTTTTTTAACGATAACATTGTTACTCTTAGAAACAAAATTAATGACCTCTTGCCTTCGACCAGTATAGTGTTATCAACAGCTCCCGGAATCGTAAGTTCTAATATTACACTAGATAGTAAACTAGAATGCTTTTCAGCCATTAACCTTGAACAATTACATTCAATGATTCTCTCTTCTAACCATCAACGTGCATGTTAGACCCAACTAAGCTGTTGAAGGAAGTTTTTCCATTAATTAGCACTTCTTTATTAAATATTATGAATATGTCTTTATTATCAGGCTATGTTCCACAATCATTCAAAGTAGCAGTGATACAACCGCTTCTTAAAAAGCACAACCTCGATCCAGAGGTTTTAGCCAACTATAGACCTATTTCTAATCTTCCGTTCCTCTCAAAAATTCTTGAGAAAGCGGTCGCAAAACAGCTGTGTGATTACTTAAAAAACAATGATTTATTTGAAGATTTTCAGTCTGGCTTTAGAACACATCATAGCACAGAGACAGCTCTGGTTAAAGTCACAAATGATATTCTAATAGCCTCAGACAAGGGACTTGTCTCTATTCTTGTTTTGCTCGATCTCAGTGCTGCATTTGATACTATCGACCATGATATCCTATTGCAAAGACTAGAGCACTTAGTTGGCATACAGGGAACTGCTTTAGGCTGGTTTAGGTCCTATCCATCGGAACGCTCTCAGTTTGTACGTGTTAACGATGAATCTTCCACGCAAACCAAAGTTAGCCATGGAGTGCCACAGGGCTCAGTGCTCGGACCTATTTTGTTCACATTATATATGCTTCCGTTAGGCAATATTATAAGGAATCATTCTGTAAACTTTCATTGTTATGGGGATGATACTCAACTATATTTATCAATCAAGCCTGATGAAATTAATCATCTAAATAAAATTCAAGACTGCCTTAAGGACTTAAAAACGTGGATGACCTTAAACTTTTTGATGTTAAACACGACCAAAACTGTTATTGTACTTGGCCCGAAGAATCTACGAAACAAATTATCTAAAGACATACTAACTATGGATGGCATTAATTTGGCCTCCAGTGAGACTGTAAGGAATCTTGGTGTTATATTTGATCAGGATTTATCCTTTAACGCCCACATAAAATCAATTTCAAGGACCCGCCTACTTCCATCTACGTAACATTGCAAAAATCAGGCATATCTTGCCTCAAAACGATGCAGAGAAACTAGTCCATGCATTTGTTACTTCTAGGCTGGATTATTGTAACTCTTTATTATCAGGGAGTACCAAGAAGTCAATCAAGTCGCTTCAGCTGATTCAAAATGCTGCGGCTCGTGTACTAACCAGAGTTAGGAAAAGGGACCACATTACTCCTGTTCTGGCTGCCTTACACTGGCTCCCTATAGAACACAGGGTAGAATTTAAAATGCTTCTTCTCGCCTACAAAGCCCTTAATGGGCAGGCGCCATCTTACCTTAAAGAACTCATTATACCCTACTGTCCTACTAGGGCATTGCGTTCCAAGAATGCAGGGTTGTTGGTTGTTCCTAGAGTCTCTAAAAGTACAATGGGAGCCAGAGCCTTTTCTTATCAAGCTCCACATTTGTGGAATCAGCTTCCAGTTTATGTTTGGGCGGCAGACACCCTATCCGTTTTTAAGAGTGCGCTTAAGACCTTCCTTTTTGATAAAGCTTATAGTTAGGGCTGATTAGATTCAGCCCCTAGTTTTGCTGATATAGGCTTAGTTTGTCGGGGGGACATCTTACTTCTTCCTTCTCTCTGTCTATACCCGTGTCCTCTCATGTTCCGATTAACCCAGCTTCCCCAAATGTCTTTCTTTTTGGTGTCTATATACGCTGGGATCCGGAGTCATGGATGATCCTGCGGTCCTGTGTCCTGGATCGCGAGCGCTGGATCTTGAGTCGTGGCTGTGGTCCTGGATCATAGGTCCTGGATGGATATCCTCGTGGATTCATCTTCCTATTATACACACATGCATTTCCAAACATTTGGACTACCTATGTTGCAAATGTATTATCTTTTCAATTTACACACGGCATCTATTGCACGTCTGTCCGTCCTGAGAGAGGGATCCCTCCTCTGTTGCTCTCCCTGAGGTTTCTCCATGTTCCCTTTAAACTGGGTTTTCTTCAGAAGTTTTTCCTTGTACGATGTGAGGGTCTAAGGACAGAGGGTCTGAGGACAGAGGGTCTGAGGACAGAGGGTCTAAGGACAGAGGGTGTCGTATTGTCATACTGATATTCTGTACACACTGTGAAGACCACTGAGACAAATGTAACATTTGTGATATTGGGCTATATAAATAAACATTGATTGATTGATTGATTGAGAGAGAGGTCGTGTGTTTCAGAATAAACGTTGTTTTGATGAATTGTTTTTTACCCCAGGA